>NC_140998.1:183668563-183703452 GCF_052327205.1 Somniosus microcephalus
GAGAGAGAGATTGGGAGTGTGAGAGAGAGATTGGGAGTGTGAGAGAGAGAGAGATTGGGACTGTGTGAGAGAGAGAGACTGGGAGTGTGAGAGAGAGATTGGGAGTGTGAGAGAGAGAGATTGGGAGTGTGTGAGAGAGAGACTGGGAGTGTGAGAGAGAGACTGGGAGTGTGAGAGAGAGAGATTGGGAGTCAGAGAGAGATTGGGAGTGTGAGAGAGAGAGAGATTGGGAGTGTGAGAGAGAGAGAGATTGGGAGTGTGAGAGAGAGAGATTGGGAGTGTGAGAGAGAGAGATTGGGAGTGTGAGAGAGAGAGAGATTGGGAGTCAGAGAGAGAGACTATGAGTGTGAGAGAGAGAGAGATTGGGAGTGAGAGAGAGAGAGACTGGGAGTGAGAGAGAGAAATTGGGAGTGAGAGAGAGAGACTGGGAGTGTGAGAGAGAGAGAGATTGGGAGTGTGAGATGAGATTGGGAGTGTGAGAGAGAGAGAGATTGGGAGTGTGAGAGAGAGAGAGATTGGGAGTGTGAGAGAGAGGTTGGGAGTGTGAGAGAGAGAGATTGGGAGGACAGGATATGCTCTCACTGCAGTCAGGGAGTGGTGGAGACAGAGATGCACTTCCTCACAGCCTGTGGAAAATATCAGGGCATCAGGGAGAATTTCTACCAAAAATTCTCACAAATATGCCCTGATTTCAGAAATCTGAATGACAACCAAAAACTCCCATTCCTACTGGGAGAGGAGAGAAGCTGTGTAACACTGGCGGCACACTATGTTACAGCTTGCCATGAACAGAGGGACAACCAGTAAACTAAGAAAATAATATATATAAACAATGCAAATGTATATTTATACACTCAGGGATATACCTGTTTATACACTGTATGAATAGAACTGCGTTTATGTGCTAAACCATAAATGTATTTTGATGCTTTGGCAACATAAGATGTAACTTATCATGCCAATAAAGCGATCTGAATTGTGAATTGTGAATTGAGTGTGAGAGAGGGAGAGATTGGGAGTGTGAGAGAGAGAGATTGGGAGTGTGAGAGAGAGAGAGATTGGGACTGAGAGAGAGAGGTTGGGAGTGTGAGAGAGAGAGAGATTGGGAGTGTGAGAGAGAGAGATTGGGAGTGTGAGAGAGAGAGATTGGGAGTGTGAGAGAGAGAAATTGGGAGTGAGAGAGAGAAATTGGGAGTGTGAGAGAGAGAGAGATTGGGAGTGTGAGAGAGAGAGATTGGGAGTGTGAGAGAGAGAGAGATTGGGAGTGAGAGAGAGGGAGATTGGGAGTGAGAGAGAGAGAGAGTGGGAGTGTCAGAGAGAGAGAGTTTGGGAGTGTGAGAGAAAGAGAGACTGTGAGTGTGAGAGAGAGAGATTGGGAGTGTGAGAGAGAGACATTGGGAGTGTGAGAGAGGGAGAGAGATTGGGAGTGTGAGAGGGAGAGAGACTGGGAGTGTGAGAAAGAGAGACTGGGAGTGTGAGAGAGAGAGAGATTGGGAGTGTGAGAGAGAGAGAGATTGGGAGTGTGAGAGAGAGAGAGATTGGGAGTGTGAGAGAGAGAGAGATTGGGAGTGTGTGAGAGAGAGAGATTGGGAGTGTGAGAGAGAGAGACTGGGAGTGTGAGAGAGAGAGACTGGGAGTGTGAGAGAGAGAGAGATTGGGAGTGTGTGAGAGAGAGAGATTGGGAGTGTGTGAGAGAGAGAGATTGGGAGTGTGTGAGAGAGAGAGATTGGGAGTGTGAGAGAGAGAGATTGGGAGTGAGAGAGAGAGAGATTGGGAGTGTGTGAGAGAGAGAGACTGGGAGTGTGAGAGAGAGATTGGGAGTGTGAGAGAGAGATTGGGAGTGTGTGAGAGAGAGAGATTGGGAGTGTGAGAGAGAGATTGGGAGTGTGAGAGAGAGAGAGATTGGGACTGTGTGAGAGAGAGAGACTGGGAGTGTGAGAGAGAGATTGGGAGTGAGAGAGAGAGATTGGGAGTGTGTGAGAGAGAGACTGGGAGTGTGAGAGAGAGACTGGGAGTGTGAGAGAGAGAGATTGGGAGTCAGAGAGAGATTGGGAGTGTGAGAGAGAGAGAGATTGGGAGTGTGAGAGAGAGAGAGATTGGGAGTGTGAGAGAGAGAGATTGGGAGTGTGAGAGAGAGAGATTGGGAGTGTGAGAGAGAGAGAGATTGGGAGTCAGAGAGAGAGACTATGAGTGTGAGAGAGAGAGAGATTGGGAGTGAGAGAGAGAGAGACTGGGAGTGAGAGAGAGAAATTGGGAGTGAGAGAGAGAGACTGGGAGTGTGAGAGAGAGAGAGATTGGGAGTGTGAGATGAGTTGGGAGTGTGAGAGAGCGAGAGATTGGGAGTGTGAGAGAGAGAGATTGGGAGTGTGAGAGAGAGAGTGATTGGGAGTGTGAGAGAGAGAGAGATTGGGAGTGTGAGAGAGAGAGATTGGGAGTGTGAGAGAGAGAGATTGGGAGTGTGAGAGTGAGATTGGGAGTGAGAGAGAGAGATTGGGAGTGTGAGAGAGGGAGAGATTGGGAGTGTGAGAGAGAGAGATTGGGTGTGTGTGAGGAGAGAGAGATTGGGACTGAGAGAGAGAGGTTGGGAGTGTGAGAGAGAGAGAGATTGGGAGTGTGAGAGAGAGAGATTGGGTGTGTGAGAGAGAGAATTGGGAGTGTGAGAGAGAGAAATTGGGAGTGTGAGTGAGTGGAGTTTGGGAGTGTGAGAGAGAGAGATTGGGAGTGAGAGAGAGAGAGATTGGGAGTGAGAGGAGGGAGATTGGGTGTGAGAGAGAGAGAGGTGGGATTGTGAGAGAGAGAGAGTTTGGGAGTGTGAGAGAAGAGAGACTGTGAGTGTGAGAGAGAGAGATTGGGAGTGTGAGAGAGAGACATTGGGAGTGTGAGAGAGAGAGAGAGATTGGGAGTGTGAGATAGAGAGAGATTGGGAGTGTGAGAGGGAGAGAGACTGGGAGTGTGAGAAGAGAGATTGGGAGTGTGAGAGAGAGAGAGACTGTGAGTGTGAGAGAGAGAGATTGGGAGTGTGAGAGAGAGAATTGGGAGTGTGAGAGAGAGAGAGAGATTGGGAGTGTGAGATAGAGAGAGATTGGGGTGTGCGAGAAGAGAGATGGGAGTGTGAGAGAGAGAGAGTTTGGGAGTGTGAGATAGAGAGAGATTGGGAGTGTGAGTGGGAGAGAGATTGGGAGTGTGAGAGAGAGAGACTGGGAGTGTGAGAGGAGGAGAGATTGGGAGTGTGAGAGAGAGAGATTGGGAGTGTGAGAGGAGAGAGATTGGGAGTGTGAGAGAGAGAGAGATTGGGAGTGTGAGAGAGAGAGAGATTGGGAGTGTGAGAGAGAGAGATTGGGAGTGTGAGAGAGAGTGATTGGGAGTGTGAGAGAGTGAGTGATTGGGAGTGTGAGAGAGAGAGATTGGGAGTGTGAGAGAGAGAGAGATTGGGAGTGTGAGAGAGAGAGATTGGGAGTGTGAGAGAGAGAGAGATTGGGAGTGTGAGAGAGAGATTGGGGAGTGCGAGAGAGAGAGAGATTGGGAGGTGAGTGAGAGAGAGATTGGGAGGTGAGAGAGAGAGAGATTGGGAGTGTGAGAGAGAGAGATTGGGAGTGTGAGAGAGAGTTGGGAGTGCGAGAGGAGAGAGATTGGGAGCGTGAGAGAGAGAGATTGGGAGGTGAGAGAGAGAGATTGGGAGTGTGAGAGAGAGAGATTGGAGTGTGAGAGAGAGATTGGGAGTGAGAGAGAGAGAGACCTCACCAGGTACAGACTAAGCGACCACCAACTGGAAATTGAAAAAGGCAGATACAAGAAATCCTGGCAGCCTAGAGAGAATAGAATATGCGATCAATGTCTGGCTGGCGAGGTTGAAACAGAAATGCATTTCCTCTAAAATGCGAAAATTCAACACATCAAGAACATATTATTCAACAAGCTAAGCCAAACAACCCCAGATTTCAAGGAATTGGATGATCTGTCAAAATTGAGATTAGTCCTAGGAGAAGGAGACAGACCATACCTTGGGGCTAAATATGTAACAACATGTCACAACCTGAGGACTGTTTAAAAGTAAGACTGTTTAAAATAATATTGAACGTACCAAATGAAGTAGAAAGACTGTTTAAAATTAATATTGTTTAAAAGTAATATTGTATATACCCAACAAATGTCAAATCGATTGACACCTACAGAATGTTGGAAAACTGTACCTTTTTGCTATGTAAGCTTTGGCAATATGGTTCTCTGTAAACTTTCATGCCAATAAAGCATTTGAACTGAACTGAACTGAACTGAACTGAGAGAATCTCTCTCTCTCTCACACTCCCAATCTCTCTCTCTCACACTCCCAATCTCTCTCTCTCACACACTCCCAATCTCTCTCTCTCT
Organism: Somniosus microcephalus; assembly: GCF_052327205.1. NCBI lineage: Eukaryota > Metazoa > Chordata > Chondrichthyes > Squaliformes > Somniosidae > Somniosus > Somniosus microcephalus. The sequence continues at coordinate 183,672,932 of NC_140998.1, forward strand.
CTCACACTCCCAATCTCTCTCTCTCTCTCACTCCCAATCTCTCTCTCTCTCACACAGTTCAGTTCAGTTCAGTTCAAATGCTTTATTGGCATGAAAGTTTACAGAGAACCATATTGCCAAAGCTTACATAGCAAAAAGGTACAGTTTTCCAACATTCTGTAGGTGTCAATCGATTTGACATTTGTTGGGTACATACAATATTACTTTTAAACAATATTAATTTTAAACAGTCTTTCTACTTCATTTGGTACGTTCAATATTAATTTTAAACAGTCTTACTTTTAAACAGTCCTCAGGTTGTGACATGTTGTTACATATTTGGCCCCAAGGTATGGTCTGTCTCCTTCTCCTAGGACTAATCTCAATTTTGACAGATCATCCAATTCCTTGAAATCTGGGGTTGTTTGGCTTAGCTTGTTGAATAATATGTTTCTTGATGTGTTGAATTTTTCGCATTTTAGGAGGAAATGCATTTCTGTTTCAACCTCGCCAGCCAGACATTGATCGCATATTCTATTCTCTCTAGGCTGCCAGAATTTCTTGTATCTGCCTTTTTCAATTTCCAGTTGGTGGTCGCTTAGTCTGTACCTGGTGAGGGTCTGTCTCTGTTTTGTGTCTCTGATGGTCGTGAGGTAGTCCAATTCCAATTCCAATTAAAATGCTTTATTGGCATGAAAGTTTACAGAGAACCATATTGCCAAAGCTTACATAGCAAAAAGGTACAGTTTTCCAACATTCTGTAGGTGTCAATCGATTTGACATTTGTTGGGTACATACAATATTACTTTTAAACAATATTAATTTTAAACAGTCTTTGTACTTCATTTGGTACGTTCAATATTAATTTTAAACAGTCTTAATTTTAAACAGTCCTCAGGTTGTGACATGTTGTTACATATTTGGCCCCAAGGTATGGTCTGTCTCCTTCTCCTAGGACTAATCTCAATTTTGACAGATCATCCAATTCCTTGAAATCTGGGGTTGTTTGGCTTAGCTTGTTGAATAATATGTTTCTTGATGTGTTGAATTTTTCGCATTTTAGGAGGAAATGCATTTCTGTTTCAACCTCGCCAGCCAGACATTGATCGCATATTCTATTCTCTCTAGGCTGCCAGGATTTCTTGTATCTGCCTTTTTCAATTTCCAGTTGGTGGTCGCTTAGTCTGTACCTGGTGAGGGTCTGTCTCTGTTTTGTGTCTCTGATGGTCGTGAGGTAGTCTGCCAGTTTATATTCTCTTTTTAGGGCCCGGTAACATTCTAATCTGCTTTGGCTTTCGGTTATTTTGTTCCAATGTTCCAGGTAGGTTTCTTTGCATTTTTTAATGATTTGGTTCACTCGGATTGGTGTTTGGACGGCTGTGTTGGTCTGGGGCTGGTCAGGGTCCGGCTGAGTACTTAGTTTCCGTAGCAGCTGACTCAGGGGACTCTTTTCTGGGTTTAGCTCTTGGGTCTGAAAGGCTTTGAAATGAAGGGTGTCTGGGGAGCTAGATTTGAGGTGATTTAGGAAGTTTAGTGCTCGTTTTTGGATGTTTATTATCAGTGGGTATCTGCCTAGTTCGGCTCTGCATGCATTTGTTGGCGTTTTCCTTTGGGTGCGAAGGATGCTTCGGCAGAATTCTGCATGTAGGGCTTCTATTGTATGTTTTTCCCATTTAGTGTAGCTTTGGTGATTTAGCGGGCCCCATACTTCACTACCGTACAGTGCAATGGGCAGGATTATGCTGTCAAATATTTTGAGCCAGATTTTGATTGGGATTTGGATGTTGTAGAATTTTCTTTTTATTGCATATAGGGCTCTTCGGGCTTTTTCTTTTAGTGCATTCACTGCTATGCTGAAGCTCCCTGATGCTGTAATAGTCTCTCTCTCTCTCACACTCCCAATCTCTCTCTCTCTCACACTCCCAATCTCTCTCTCTCTCACACTCCCAATCTCTCTCTCTCTCACACTCCCAATCTCTCTCTCTCTCACTCCCAATCTCTCTCTCTCTCTCTCCCAATCTCTCTCTCTCACACTCCCAATCTCTCTCTCTCACACACTCCCAATCTGTCTCTCTCTCACACTCCCAATCTCTCTCTCTCTCACACTCCCAATCTATCTCTCTCACACTCCCAGTCTCTCTCTCTCACACTCCCAATGTCTCTCTCTCTCTCACTCCCAATCTCTCTCTCTCACACTCCCAATCTCTCTCTCTCTCTCACTCCCAATCTCTCTCTCTCACACTCCCAATCTCTCTCTCTCTCACACTCCCAATCTCTCTCACACCAAATTCCAAATTCCAAATTCAAATGCTTTATTGGCATGAAAGTTTACAGAGAACCATATTGCCAAAGCTTACATAGCAAAAAGTACATTTTCAAACATTCTGTAGGTGTCAATCGATTTGACATTTGTTGGGTACATACAATATTACTTTTAAACAATATTAATTTTAAACAGTCTTTGTACTTCATTTGGTACGTTCAATATTAATTTTAAACAGTCTTAATTTGAAACAGTCCTCAGGTTGTGACATGTTGTTACATATTTGGCCCCAAGGTATGGTCTGTCTCCTTCTCCCAGGACTAATCTCAATTTTGACAGGTCATCCAATTCCTTGAAATCTGGGGTTGTTTGGCTTAGCTTGTTGAATAATATGTTTCTTGATGTGTTGAATTTTTCGCATTTTAGGAGGAAATGCATTTCTGTCTCTCTCTGTCTCTATCAATTCAATTCAATTCAATTCAAATGCTTTATTGGCATGAAAGTTTACAGAGAACCATATTGCCAAAGCTTACATAGCAAAAAAGTACAGTTTTCCAACATTCTGTAGGTGTCAATCGATTTGACATTTGTTGGGTACATACAATATTACTTTTAAACAATATTAATTTTAAACAGTCTTTCTACTTCATTTGGTACGTTCAATATTAATTTTAAACAGTCTTACTTTTAAACAGTCCTCAGGTTGTGACATGTTGTTACATATTTGGCCCCTAGGTATGGTCTGTCTCCTTCTCCTAGGACTAATCTCAATTTTGACAGGTCATCCAATTCCTTGAAATCTGGGGTTGTTTGGCTTAGCTTGTTGAATAATATGTTTCTTGATGTGTTGAATTTTTCGCATTTTAGGAGGAAATGCATTTCTGTTTCAACATCGCCAGCCAGACATTGATCGCATATTCTATTCTCTCTAGGCTGCCAGGATTTCTTGTATCTGCCTTTTTCAATTTCCAGTTGGTGGTCGCTTAGTCTGTACCTGGTGAGGGTCTGTCTCTGTTTTGTGTATCTATGTCTCTCTCTGTCTCTCTCTCTCTCTCTCTCTCTGTCTCTCTATCTCTCTGTCTCTCTCTCTCTCTCTCTCAGTCTCTCTCTCTCTCTGTCTCTCTCTCTCTCTCTCTATGTCTCTCTCTCTATCTCTCTCTCTGTCTCTCTCTATCTCTCTCTCTCTCTCTCTGTCTCTCTCTCAGTTCTCTCAGTTCAGTTCTCAGTTCAAATGCTTTATTGGCATGAAAGTTTACAGAGAACCATATTGCCAAAGCTTACATAGCAAAAAGGTACAGTTTTCCAACATTCTGTAGGTGTCAATCGATTTACACTCCCAATCTCTCTCTCTCTCACACTCCCAATCTCTCTCTCTCTCTCACTCCCAATCTCTCTCTCTCTCACACTCCCAATCTCTCTCAATTCACAATTTCACAATTCAAATCGCTTTATTGGCATGATAAGTTACATCTTATGTTGCCAAAGCATCAAAATACATTTATGGTTTAGCACATAAACGCAGTTCTATTCATACAGTGTATAAACAGGTGTATCCCTGAGTGTATAAATATACATTCGCATTGTTTATATATATTCTCTTCTTAGTTTACTGGTTGTCCCTCTGTTCATGGCAAGCTGTAACATAGTGTGCCGCCAGTGTTATACAGCTTCTCTCCTCTCCCAGTAGGAATGGGAGTTTTTGGTTGTCATTCAGATTTCTGAAATCAGGGCATATTTGTGAGAATTTTTGGTAGAAATTCTCCCTGATGCCCTGATATTTTCCGCAGGCTGTGAGGAAGTGCATCTCTGTCTCCACTACTCCCTGACTGCAGTGAGAGCATATCCTGTCTTCTCTTGGTAGCCTGGTCTGCCTGTGTCTGCCTTTTTCGATCGCTAGGCTATGTTCGCTAAGTCTGTACCTTGTCAAGGTTCTTCTCAGTTTGTTATCCTTTACCATGGTCAGGTAATCAGCTATGTTGTATTGTCTGTTTAGGGCCAAGTAGCAATTGAGTTTGCTTTGGGTTTTTGTTGTTTCTGCCCAATATGTCAGATATTTTTCCTTTTGCTTAGCGACGATTGTGTTGGGTCGAATTCTTTGTGTTACCCTGTCACTGTCCTGGGGCTGGTTATTGTTAGTATTGTTAGTAGTTACTTCACTGAGTCCCAGGACTAGTTGACTGAGGGTATTCTTCTTTATTGTCAGCTCTTGGCATTTCAGGGCGTCGTAGTGATAGCATTGGGGATTGCTCATTTGTAGGTGATTCCAAAATTTGGTGGCTCTTTTTTGGATAGTGATTATTAGTCTCAGACTCACTCACTCACACACTGTCTTTCTCAGACTCACTATCTCACACAGTCTCTCACAGACTCACTCTCTCACACACTGTCTCTCTCAGACTCACTTTCTCACACACTGTCTCTCTCAGACTCACTCTCTCACACACTGTCTCTCTCAGACACTCTCTCTCACACTGTCTCTCTCAGACTCTCTCTCTCACAGACTGTCTCTCAGACTCACTCTCTCACACACTGTCTCTCTCAGACTCACTCTCTCACACACTGTCTCTCTCAGACTCACTCTCTCACAGACTGTCTCTCTCAGACTCACTCTCTCACAGACTGTCTCTCTCAGACTCACTCTCTCACACACTGTCTCTCTCAGACTCACTCTCTCACACACTGTCTCTCTCAGACTCACTCTCACACACTGTCTCTCTCAGAATCACACTCTCTCACACACAGTCTCTCTCAGACTCACTCTCTCACACACTCTCTCTCAGACTCACTCTCACACACACTGTCTCTCTCAGACTCACTCTCTCACACACTGTCTCTCTCAGACTCACTCTCTCACACACTGTCTCTCTCAGACTCACTCTCTCACACACTGTCTCTCAGACTCACTCTCTCACACACTCTCTCTCAGACTCACTCTCTCACACACTGTCTCTCTCAGACACACTCTCACACACTCTCTCAGACTCACTCACTCACACACTGTCTCTCTCAGACTCACTCTCTCACACACTGTCTCTCTCAGACTCACTCTCACTCACTGTCTCTCTCAGACTCACTCTCTCACACACTCTCAGACTCACTCTCACACAGTCTCTCTCAGACTCACTCTCACACACTGTCTCTCTCAGACTCACTCTCTCACACACTGTCTCTCTCAAACTCACTCTCTCACACACTGTCTCTCTCAGACTCACTCTCTCACACACTGTCTCTCTCAGACTCACTCTCTCACACACTGTCTCTCTCAGACTCACTCTCTCACACAGTGTCTCTCCCAGACTCACTCTCTCACACACTGTCTCTCTCAGACTCACTCTCTCACACACTGTCTCTCTCAGACTCACTCTCTCACACACTGTCTCTCTCAGACTCACTCTCTCACACACTGTCTCTCCCAGACTCACTCTCTCACACACTGTCTCTCCCAGACTCACTCTCTCACACACTGTCTCTCTCAGACTCACTCTCGCACACACTGTCTCTCTCAGACTCACTCTCGCACACACTGTCTCTCAGACTCAATTCAATTCAATTCAATTCAATTCAAATGCTTTATTGGCATGAAAGTTTACAGAGAACCATATTGCCAAAGCTTACATAGCAAAAAGGTACAGTTTTCCAACATTCTGCAGGTGTCAATCGATTTGACATTTGTTGGGTACATACAATATTACTTTTAAACAATATTAATTTTAAACAGTCTTTCTACTTCATTTGGTACGTTCAATATTAATTTTAAACAGTCTTACTTTTAAACAGTCCTCAGGTTGTGACATGTTGTTACATATTTGGCCCCAAGGTATGGTCTGTCTCCTTCTCCTAGGACTAATCTCAATTTTGACAGATCATCCAATTCCTTGAAATCTGGGGTTGTTTGGCTTAGCTTGTTGAATAATATGTTTCTTGATGTGTTGAATTTTTCGCATTTTAGGAGGAAATGCATTTCTGTTTCAACCTCGCCAGCCAGACATTGATCGCATATTCTATTCTCTCTAGGCTGCCAGGATTTCTTGTATCTGCCTTTTTCAATTTCCAGTTGGTGGTCGCTTAGTCTGTACCTGGGGAGGGTCTGTCTCTGTTTTGTGTCTCTGATGGTCGTGAGGTAGTCTGCCAGTTTATATTCTCTTTTTAGGGCCCGGTAACATTCTAATCTGCTTTGGCTTTCGGTTATTTTGTTCCAATGTTCCAGGTAGGTTTCTTTGCATTTTTTAATGATTTGGTTCACTCGGATTGGTGTTTGGACGGCTGTGTTGGTCTGGGGCTGGTCAGGGTCCGGCTGAGTACTTAGTTTCAGTAGCAGCTGACTCAGGGGACTCTTTTCTGGGTTTAGCTCTTGGGTCTGAAAGGCTTTGAAATGAAGGGTGTCTGGGGAGCTAGATTTGAGGTGATTTAGGAAGTTTAGTGCTCGTTTTTGGATGTTTATTATCAGTGGGTATCTGCCTAGTTCGGCTCTGCATGCATTTGTTGGCGTTTTTCTTTGGGTACGAAGGATGCTTCGGCAGAATTCTGCATGTAGGGCTTCTATTGTGTGTTTTTCCCATTTAGTGTAGCTTTGGTGATTTAGCGGGCCCCATACTTCACTACCGTACAGTGCAATGGGCAGGATTATGCTGTCAAATATTTTGAGCCAGATTTTGATTGGGATTTGGATGTTGTAGAATTTTCTTTTTATTGCATATAGGGCTCTTCGGGCTTTTTCTTTTAGTGCATTCACTGCTATGCTGAAGCTCCCTGATGCTGTAATAGTTAGACCAAGGTAGGTGTAGCTCATAGTGTGTCCTATAGTGGTATCACTGAGGGTAAACTGGTATTTGTTTTCCTGACATCTGGGTCTTTTTTGAAAAATCATGATGTTGGTTTTCTTTAGATTTACTGTTAGAGCCCAATTTTGGCAGTATTTGTCGAGTAGGTCTAGTTGTTGCTGTAATCCCTGTTCTGTGGGAGACAGCAGAACCAGGTCGTCCGCATAGAACAGGGACTTCACTTCTCCATCCAGGAGACGGAGACCTGGTGACTCGCTTTGCTCCAGCGTGTCTGCTAATTCATTTATGTATATGTTGAACAGGGTCGGGCTCAAATTGCAGCCCTGCCGGACGCCTCTTCTCTGGGTGAAGAAATCGGTGCGTTTGTCTCCAATTTTGACCCCGCATTTGTTTTTCAGATTCATTGATTTAATAAGGTCATAGACTTTGCCCCCTATTCCACACTGAAGAAGTTTATAATGGAGCCCTTCGTGCCATATAGAGTCAAAGGCTTTCTTGAAGTCGATGAAACAGGCGAATATTTTCCCATTTTTTGTTTGGTGTATATGTTTTTCAATGAGGGTCTGAAGGGTATAGATATGGTCGGCGGTGCGGTGTTTTGGAAGAAAGCCTATTTGGTTTTTTCTGAGGATATTATGTTTGTTAAGAAAATCAAGTAATCTACTATTTAGAATACTGCAGAATAACTTCCCTAGACAACTGTTGACACAGATGCCGCGGTAGTTATTTGGGTCTGATTTGTTTCCACTTTTATACATGGGGGAGATTAGTCCTTGGCACCAGATATCTCTCTCACACACTGTCTCTCTCAGACTCACTCTCTCGCACACTGCTTCTCTCAGACTCACTCTTACACACACTGTCTCTCTCAGACTCACTCTCTCACACTCTGTCTCTCTCAGACTCTCTCTCACACACTGTCTCTCTCAGACTCACTCTCTCACACACTGTCTCTCAGACTCACTCTCTCACACACTGTCTCTCTCAGACTCACTCTCTCGCACACTGTCTCTCTCAGACTCACTCTCACAAACTGTCTCTCTCAGACTCACTCTCACACACTGTCTCTCTCAGACTCACTCTCTCACACACTGTCTCTCAGACTCACTCTCTCACACACTGTCTCTCTCAGACTCACTCTCTCGCACACTGTCTCTCTCAGACTCACTCTCACAAACTGTCTCTCTCAGACTCACTCTCACACACTGTCTCTCTCAGACTCACTCTCTCACACACTGTCTCTCTCAGACTCACTCTCTCAAACACTGTCTCTCTCAGACTCACTCTCTCACACACTCTCTCTCAGACTCACTCTCTCACACACTGTCTCTCCCAGACTCACTCTCTCAGACACTGTCTCTCTCAGACTCTCTCACACACTGTCTCTCTCAGACTCACTCTCTCACACACTGTCTCTCAGACTCATTCTCTCACACTGTCTCTCTCAGGCACACTCTCTCACACACTGTCTATCTCAGACTCACTCTCTCACACACTGTCTCTCTCAGACTCACTCTCTCACACACTGTCTCTCTCAGACTCACTCTCACAAACTGTCTCTCTCAGACTCACTCTCTCACACACTGTCTCTCTCAGACTCACTCTCTCACACACTGTCTCTCTCAGACTCACTCCCTCACACACTGTCTCTCTCAGACTCTCTCTCTCACACTCTGTCTCTCTCAGACTCACTCTCACACTCTGTCTCTCTCCGACTCACTCTCTCACACACTGTCTCTCTCAGACTCACTCTCTCACACTCTGTTCCTCTCAGACTCACTCTCTCACACACTGTCTCTCTCAGACTCACTCTCTCACACACTGTCTCTCTCAGACTCTCTCTCTCACACACTGTCTCTCTCAGACTCTCTCTCTCACACACTGTCTCTCTCAGACTCACTCTCTCACACTCTGTTCCTCTCAGACTCACTCTCTCACACACTGTCTCTCTCAGACTCACTCTCTCACACACTGTCTCTCTCAGACTCACTCTCTCACACACTGTCTCTCTCAGACTCACTCTCTCACACTCTGTCTCTCTCAGACTCACTCTCACACTCTGTCTCTCCCAGACTCACTCTCACACACTGTCTCTCTCAGACTCACTCACTCACACACTGTCTCTCTCAGACTCACTTTCACACACACTGCCTCTCTCAGACTCTCTCACACACTGTCTCTCTCAGACTCACTCTCTCACACACTGTCTCTCAGACTCACTCTCTCACACACTGTCTCTCTCAGACTCACTCTCTCGCACACTGACTCTCTCAGACTCACTCTCTCACACACTCTCTCTCAGACTCACTCTCTCACACACTGTCTCTCAGACTCACTCTCTCGCACACTGTCTCTCTCAGACTCACTCTCACAAACTGTCTCTCTCAGACTCACTCTCACACACTGTCTCTCTCAGACTCACTCTCTCACACACTGTCTCTCTCACACTCACTCTCTCACACACTGTCTCTCTCAGACTCACTCTCTCAAACACTGTCTCTCTCAGACTCACTCTCTCACACACTCTCTCTCAGACTCACTCTCTCACACACTCTCTCTCAGACTCACTCTCTCACACACTCTCTCTCAGACTCACTCTCTCACACACTGTCTCTCTCAGACTCACTCTCTCAGACACTGTCTCTCTCAGACTCTCTCACACACTGTCTCTCTCAGACTCACTCTCTCAAACACTGTCTCTCTCAGACTCACTCTCTCACACACTCTCTCTCAGACTCACTCTCTCACACACTGTCTCTCCCAGACTCACTCTCTCAGACACTGTCTCTCTCAGACTCTCTCACACTCTGTCTCTCTCAGACTCACTCTCTCACACACTGTCTCTCTCAGACTCTCTCTCTCACACACTGACTCTCTCAGACTCACTCTCACAAACTGTCTCTCTCAGACTCACTCTCTCACACACTGTCTCTCTCAGACTCACTCTCTCACACACTGTCTCTCTCAGACTCTCTCTCTCACACTCTCTCTCTCTCACACACTGTCTATCTCAGACTCACTCTCTCACACACTGTCTCTCTCAGACTCACTCTCTCACACACTGTCTCTCTCAGACTCTCTCTCTCACACTCTGTCTCTCTCAGACTCACTCTCTCACACACTGTCTCTCTCAGACTCTCTCTCTCACACTCTGTCTCTCTCAGACTCACTCTCTCACACACTGTCTCTCTCAGACTCACTCTCTCACACACTGTCTCTCTCAGACTCACTCCCTCACACACTGTCTCTCTCAGACTCTCTCTCTCACACTCTGTCTCTCTCAGACTCACTCTCACACCAATTCCAATTCCAATTCCAATTAAAATGCTTTATTGGCATGAAAGTTTACAGAGAACCATATTGCCAAAGCTTACATAGCAAAAAGGTACAGTTTTCCAACATTCTGTAGGTGTCAATCGATTTGACATTTGTTGGGTACATACAATATTACTTTTAAACAATATTAATTTTAAACAGTCTTTGTACTTCATTTGGTACGTTCAATATTAATTTTAAACAGTCTTAATTTTAAACAGTCCTCAGGTTGTGACATGTTGTTACATATTTGGCCCCAAGGTATGGTCTGTCTCCTTCTCCTAGGACTAATCTCAATTTTGACAGATCATCCAATTCCTTGAAATCTGGGGTTGTTTGGCGTAGCTTGTTGAATAATATGTTTCTTGATGTGTTGAATTTTTCGCATTTTAGGAGGAAATGCATTTCTGTTCTCTGTCTCTCTCCGACTCACTCTCTCACACACTGTCTCTCTCAGACTCACTCTCTCACACTCTGTTCCTCTCAGACTCACTCTCTCACACACTGTCTCTCTCAGACTCACTCTCTCACACACTGTCTCTCTCAGACTCACTCTCTCACACACTGTCTCTCTCAGACTCTCTCTCTCACACACTGTCTCTCTCAGACTCTCTCTCTCACACACTGTCTCTCTCAGACTCACTCTCTCACACTCTGTTCCTCTCAGACTCACTCTCTCACACACTGTCTCTCTCAGACTCACTCTCTCACACACTGTCTCTCTCAGACTCACTCTCTCACACACTGTCTCTCTCAGACTCACTCTCTCACACTCTGTCTCTCTCAGACTCACTCTCACACTCTGTCTCTCCCAGACTCACTCTCACACACTGTCTCTCTCAGACTCACTCTCTCACACACTCTCTCTCAGACTCACTCACTCACACACTGTCTCTCTCAGACTCACTTTCACACACACTGCCTCTCTCAGACTCTCTCACACACTGTCTCTCTCAGACTCACTCTCTCACACACTGTCTCTCAGACTCACTCTCTCACACACTGTCTCTCTCAGACTCACTCTCTCGCACACTGTCTCTCTCAGACTCACTCTCACAAACTGTCTCTCTCAGACTCACTCTCACACACTGTCTCTCTCAGACTCACTCTCTCACACACTGTCTCTCTCACACTCACTCTCTCACACACTGTCTCTCTCAGACTCACTCTCTCAAACACTGTCTCTCTCAGACTCACTCTCTCACACACTCTCTCTCAGACTCACTCTCTCACACACTGTCTCTCCCAGACTCACTCTCTCAGACACTGTCTCTCTCAGACTCTCTCTCTCACACACTGTCTCTCTCAGACTCACTCTCTCACACACTGTTCCTCTCAGACTCACTCTCTCACACACTGTCTCTCTCAGGCACACTCTCTCACACACTGTCTATCTCAGACTCACTCTCTCACACACTGTCTCTCTCAGACTCACTCTCACACTCTGTCTCTCTCCGACTCACTCTCTCACACACTGTCTCTCTCAGACTCACTCTCTCACACACTGTCTCTCTCAGACTCACTCTCACAAACTGTCTCTCTCAGACTCACTCTCTCACACACTGTCTCTCTCAGACTCACTCTCTCACACACTGTCTCTCTCAGACTCACTCTCTCACACACTGTCTCTCTCAGACTCACTCTCTCACACTCTGTCTCTCTCAGACTCACTCTCACACTCTGTCTCTCTCCGACTCACTCTCTCACACACTGTCTCTCTCAGACTCACTCTCTCACACTCTGTTCCTCTCAGACTCACTCTCTCACACACTGTCTCTCTCAGACTCACTCTCTCACACACTGTCTCTCTCAGACTCACTCTCTCACACACTGTCTCTCTCAGACTCACTCTCTCACACACTGTCTCTCTCAGACTCTCTCTCTCACACACTGTCTCTCTCAGACTCTCTCTCTCACACACTGTCTCTCTCAGACTCACTCTCTCACACTCTGTTCCTCTCAGACTCACTCTCTCACACACTGTCTCTCTCAGACTCACCCTCTCACACACTGTCTCTCTCAGACTCACTCTCTCACATACTGTCTCTCTCAGACTCACTCTCTCACACTCTGTCTCTCTCAGACTCACTCTCACACTCTGTCTCTCCCAGACTCACTCTCACACACTGTCTCTCTCAGACTCACTCACTCACACACTGTCTCTCTCAGACTCACTTTCACACACACTGCCTCTCTCAGACTCTCTCACACACTGTCTCTCTCAGACTCACTCTCTCACACACTGTCTCTCAGACTCACTCTCTCACACACTGTCTCTCTCAGACTCACTCTCTCGCACACTGTCTCTCTCAGACTCACTCTCACAAACTGTCTCTCTCAGACTCACTCTCACACACTGTCTCTCTCAGACTCACTCTCTCACACACTGTCTCTCTCACACTCACTCTCTCACACACTGTCTCTCTCAGACTCACTCTCTCAAACACTGTCTCTCTCAGACTCACTCTCTCACACACTCTCTCTCAGACTCACTCTCTCACACTCTGTTCCTCTCAGACTCACTCTCACACACTGTCTCTCTCAGACTCACTCTCTCACACTGTCTCTCTCAGACTCACTCTCTCACACACTCTCTCTCAGACTCACTCTCTCAAACACTGTCTCTCTCAGACTCACTCTCACACACACTCTCTCTCAGACTCACTCTCTCAAACACTGTCTCTCTCAGACTCACTCTCACTCACTGTCTCTCTCAGACTCACTCTCTCACACACTCTCAGACTCACTCTCACACAGTCTCTCTCAGACTCACTCTCTCACACACTGTCTCAGACTCACTCTCTCACACACTGTCTCTCTCAGACTCACTCTCTCACACACTGTCTCTCTCAGACTCACTCTCTCACACACTGTCTCTCTCAGACTCACTCTCTCACACACTGTCTCTCTCAGACTCACTCTCTCACACACTGTCTCTCCCAGACTCACTCTCTCACACACTGTCTCTCTCAGACTCACTCTCTCACACACTGTCTCTCCCAGACTCACTCTCTCACACACTGTCTCTCCCAGACTCACTCTCTCACACACTGTCTCTCCCAGACTCACTCTCTCACACACTGTCTCTCTCAGACTCACTCTCGCACACACTGTCTCTCAGACTCACTCTCTCACACACTGTCTCTCTCAGACTCACTCTCTCACACACTGCTTCTCTCAGACTCACTGTTACACACACTGTCTCTCTCAGACTCACTCTCTCACACTCTGTCTCTCTCAGACTCTCTCTCACACACTGTCTCTCTCAGACTCACTCTCTCACACACTGTCTCTCAGACTCACTCTCTCACACACTGTCTCTCTCAGACTCACTCTCTCGCACACTGTCTCTCTCAGACTCACTCTCACAAACTGTCTCTCTCAGACTCACTCTCACACACTGTCTCTCTCAGACTCACTCTCTCACACACTGTCTCTCTCACACTCACTCTCTCACACACTGTCTCTCTCAGACTCACTCTCTCACACACTGTCTCTCTCAGACTCACTCTCTCAAACACTGTCTCTCTCAGACTCACTCTCTCACACACTCTCTCTCAGACTCACTCTCTCACACACTGTCTCTCTCAGACTCACTCTCTCACACACTGTCTCTCTCAGACTCACTCTCTCAAACACTGTCTCTCTCAGACTCACTCTCTCACACACTCTCTCTCAGACTCACTCTCTCACACACTCTCTCTCAGACTCACTCTCTCACACACTGTCTCTCTCAGACTCACTCTCTCACACACTGTCTCTCTCAGACTCACTCTCTCAAACACTGTCTCTCTCAGACTCACTCTCTCACACACTCTCTCTCAGACTCACTCTCTCACACACTGTCTATCTCAGACTCACTCTCTCACACACTGACTCTCTCAGACTCACTCTCACAAACTTTCTCTCTCAGACTCACTCTCTCACACACTGTCTCTCTCAGACTCACTCTCTCACACACTGTCTCTCTCAGACTCACTCTCTCACACACTGTCTCTCTCAGACTCACTCTCTCACACACTGTCTCTCTCAGACTCACTCTCTCACACACTGTCTCTCTCAGACTCACTCTCTCACACTCTGTCTGTCTCAGACTCACTAACACTCTGTCTGTCTCCGACTCACTCTCTCACGCACTGTCTCTCTCAGACTCACTCTCTCACACTCTGTTCCTCTCAGACTCACTCTCTCACACACTGTCTCTCTCAGACTCACTCTCACACACTGTCTCTCTCAGACTCACTCTCTCACACACTGTCTCTCTCAGACTCACTCTCTCACACACTGTCTCTCTCAGACTCACTCTCTCACACACTGTCTCTCTCAGACTCACTCTCGCACACACTGTCTCTCTCAGACTCTCTCTCTCACACACTGTCTCTCTCAGACTCACTCTCTCACACTCTGTTCCTCTCAGACTCACCCTCTCACACACTGTCTCTCTCAGACTCACTCTCTCACACACTGTCTCTCTCAGACTCACTCTCTCACACACTGTCTCTCTCAGACTCACTCTCTCACACTCTGTCTCTCTCAGACTCACTCTCACACTCTGTCTCTCCCAGACTCACTCTCACACACTGTCTCTCTCAGACTCACTCACTCACACTCTGTCTCTCTCAGACTCACTCTCACACTCTGTCTCTCCCAGACTCACTCTCTCACACTGCCTCTCTCAGACTCTCTCACACACTGTCTCTCTCAGACTCACTCTCTCACACACTGTCTCTCTCAGACTCACTCTCTCACACACTGTCTCTCTCAGACTCACTCTCTCACACACTGTCTCTCTCAGACTCACTCTCTCACACACTGTCTCTCTCAGACTCACTCTCTCACACACTCTCTCTCAGACTCACTCTCTCACACACTGTCTCTCCCAGACTCAATCTCTCACACACTGCCTCTCCCAGACTCACTCTCTCACACACTGTCTCTCTCAGACTCACTCTCTCACACACTGTCTCTCAGACTCATTCCCTCACACTGTCTCTCCCAGGCACACTCTCTCACACACTGTCTCTCTCAGACTCACTCTCTCACACACTGTCTCTCTCAGACTCTCTCTCTCACACACTGCCTCTCTCAGACTCACTCTCTCACACACTGTCTATCTCAGACTCACTCTCTCACACACTGTCTCTCTCAGACTCACTCTCTCACACACTGTCTCTCTCAGACTCACTCTCTCACACACTGTCTCTCTCAGGCACACTCTCTCACACACTGTCTCTCTCAGACTCACTCTCACACACTGTCTCTCTCAGACTCACTCTCTCACACACTGTCTATCTCAGACTCACTCTCTCACACACTGACTCTCTCAGACTCACTCTCTCACACACTGTCTCTCTCAGACTCACTCTCACACACACTGTCTCTCTCAGACTCACTCTCTCACACACTGTCTCTCTCAGACTCACTCTCTCACACACTGTCTCTCTCAGGCACACTCTCTCACACACTGTCTCTCTCAGACTCACTCTCTCACACACTGTCTCTCTCAGACTCACTCTCTCACGCACTGTCTCTCTCAGACTCACTCTCTCACACACTGTCTCTCTCAGACTCACTCTCTCACACACTGTCTCTCTCAGACTCTCTCACACACACTGTCTCTCTCAGACTCACTCTCTCACACACTGTGTCTCTCAGACTCACTCTCTCACACACCGTCTCTCTCAGACTCATTCTCTCACACTGTCTCTCTCAGACTCATTCTCTCACACTGTCTCTCTCAGACTCATTCTCTCACACTGTCTCTCTCAGACTCATTCTCACACACTGTCTCTCTCAGACTCACTCTCTCACACACTGTCTCTCTCAGACTCTCTCACACACACTGTCTCTCTCAGACTCTCTCACACACACTGTCTCTCTCAGACTCACTCTCTCACACACTGTGTCTCTCAGACTCACTCACTCACACACTGTCTCTCTCAGACTCACTCTCTCACACACTCTCTCTCTCAGACTCACTCTCTCACACACTGTCTCTCTCAGACTCACTCTCACACACTGTCTCTCTCAGACTCACTCTCTCACACACTGTCTCTCTCAGACTCACTCTCTCACACACTGTCTCTCTCAGACTCACTCTCACACACTGTCTCTCTCAGACTCACTCTCTCACACACTGTCTCTCTCAGACTCACTTTCTCACACACTGTCTCTCTCAGACTCACTCTCTCACACACTGTCTCTCTCAGACTCACTCTCTCACACACTGTCTCTCTCAGACTCACTCTCTCACACTCTGTCTCTCTCAGACTCTCTCTCTCACACACTGTCTCTCTCAGACTCACTCTCTCACACACTGTCTCTCTCAGACTCACTCTCACACACTGTCTCTCTCAGACTCACTCTCTCACACACTGTCCCTCTCAGACTCACTCTCTCACACACTGCCTCTCTCAGACTCACTCTCTCACACACTGTCTCTCTCAGACTCACTCTCTCACACACTGTCTCTCTCAGACTCACTCTCTCAAACACTGTCTCTCTCAGACTCACTCTCTCACACACTGTCTCTCCCAGACTCACTCTCTCACACACTGTCTCTCTCAGACTCTCAGTTCAGTTCAGTTCAGTTCAGTTCAAATGCTTTATTGGCATGAAAGTTTACAGAGAACCATATTGCCAAAGCTTACATTGCAAAAAGGTACAGTTTTCCAACATTCTGTAGGTGTCAATCGATTTGACATTTGTTGGGTATATACAATATTACTTTTAAACAATATTAATTTTAAACTGTCTTTCTACTTCATTTGGTACGTTCAATATTAATTTTAAACAGTCTTACTTTTAAACAGTCCTCAGGTTGTGACATGTTGTTACATATTTAGCCCCAAGGTATGGTCTGTCTCCTTCTCCTAGGACTAATCTCAATTTTGACAGATCATCCAATTCCTTGAAATCTGGGGTTGTTTGGCTTAGCTTGTTGAATAATATGTTTCTTGATGTGTTGAATTTTTCGCATTTTAGGAGGAAATGCATTTCTGTTTCAACCTCGCCAGCCAGACATTGATCGCATATTCTATTCTCTCTAGGCTGCCAGGATTTCTTGTATCTGCCTTTTTCAATTTCCAGTTGGTGGTCGCTTAGTCTGTACCTGGTGAGGGTCTGTCTCTGTTTTGTGTCTCTGATGGTCGTGAGGTAGTCTGCCAGTTTATATTCTCTTTTTAGGGCCCGGTAACATTCTAATCTGCTTTGGCTTTCGGTTATTTTGTTCCAATGTTCCAGGTAGGTTTCTTTGCATTTTTTAATGATTTGGTTCACTCGGATTGGTGTTTGGACGGCTGTGTTGGTCTGGGGCTGGTCAGGGTCCGGCTGAGTACTTAGTTTCAGTAGCAGCTGACTCAGGGGACTCTTTTCTGGGTTTAGCTCTTGG
The DNA here is from genome assembly GCF_052327205.1 of Somniosus microcephalus. Classification (NCBI taxonomy): domain Eukaryota; kingdom Metazoa; phylum Chordata; class Chondrichthyes; order Squaliformes; family Somniosidae; genus Somniosus; species Somniosus microcephalus. Next base: position 183,690,660 of record NC_140998.1, read on the forward strand.
GTCTGAAAGGCTTTGAAATGAAGGGTGTCTGGGGAGCTAGATTTGAGGTGATTTAGGAAGTTTAGTGCTCGTTTTTGGATGTTTATTATCAGTGGGTATCTGCCTAGTTCGGCTCTGCATGCATTTGTTGGCGTTTTTCTTTGGGTGCGAAGGATGCTTCGGCAGAATTCTGCATGTAGGGCTTCTATTGTGTGTTTTTCCCATTTAGTGTAGCTTTGGTGATTTAGCGGGCCCCATACTTCACTACCGTACAGTGCAATGGGCAGGATTATGCTGTCAAAAATTTTGAGCCAGATTTTGATTGGGATTTGGATGTTGTAGAATTTTCTTTTTATTGCATATAGGGCTCTTCGGGCTTTTTCTTTTAGTGCATTCACTGCTATGCTGAAGCTCCCTGATGCTGTAATAGTTAGACCAAGGTAGGTGTAGCTCATAGTGTGTCCTATAGTGGTATCACTGAGGGTAAACTGGTATTTGTTTTCCTGACATCTGGGTCTTTTCTGAAAAATCATGATGTTGGTTTTCTTTAGATTTACTGTTAGAGCCCAATTTTGGCAGTATTTGTCGAGTAGGTCTAGTTGTTGCTGTAATCCCTGTTCTGTGGGAGACAGCAGAACCAGGTCGTCCGCATAGAACAGGGACTTCACTTCTCCATCCAGGAGACGGAGACCTGGTGACTCGCTTTGCTCCAGCATGTCTGCTAATTCATTTATGTATATGTTGAACAGGGTCGGGCTCAAATTGCAGCCCTGCCGGACGCCTCTTCTCTGGGTGAAGAAATCGGTGCGTTTGTCTCCAATTTTGACCCCGCACACACACTGTCTCTCTCAGACGCACTCGCTCACACACTGTCTCTCTCAGACTCTCTCTCTCACACACTGTCTCTCTCAGACTCACTCTCTCACACACTGTCTCTCAGACTCATTCTCTCACACTGTCTCTCTCAGGCACACTCTCTCACACACTGTCTCTCAAACTCACTCTCTCACACACTGTCTCTCTCAGACTCACTCCCTCACACACTGTCTCTCTCAGACTCACTCTCACACTCTGTCTCTCTCAGACTCACTCTCTCACACACTGTCTCTCTCAGACTCACTCTCTCACACACTGTCTCTCTCAGACTCACTCTCTCACACACTGTCTCTCTCAGACTCACTCCCTCACATTGTCTCTCTCAGACTCACTCTCTCACACACTGTCTCCCTCAGACTCACTCTCTCACACACTGTCTCTCTCAGACTCACTCGCTCACATTGTCTCTCTCAGACTCACTCTCTCACACACTGTCTCCCTCAGACTCACTCTCTCACACACTGTCTCTCTCAGACTCACTCTCTCACACACTGTCTCTCAGACTCACTCTCTCACGCACTGTCTCTCAGACTCACTCTCTAACACACTGTCTATCTCAGACTCACTCTCTCACACACTGTCTCTCTCAGACTCACTCTCACACTCTGTCTCTCTCCGACTCACTCTCTCACACACTGTCTCTCTCAGACTCACTCTCTCACACACTGTCTCTCTCAGACTCACTCTCACAAACTGTCTCTCTCAGACTCACTCTCTCACACACTGTCTCTCTCAGACTCACTCTCTCACACACTGTCTCTCTCAGACTCACTCTCTCACACACTGTCTCTCTCAGACTCACTCTCTCACACTCTGTCTCTCTCAGACTCACTCTCACACTCTGTCTCTCTCCGACTCACTCTCTCACACACTGTCTCTCTCAGACTCACTCTCTCACACTCTGTTCCTCTCAGACTCACTCTCTCACACACTGTCTCTCTCAGACTCACTCTCTCACACACTGTCTCTCTCAGACTCACTCTCTCACACACTGTCTCTCTCAGACTCACTCTCTCACACACTGTCTCTCTCAGACTCTCTCTCTCACACACTGTCTCTCTCAGACTCTCTCTCTCACACACTGTCTCTCTCAGACTCACTCTCTCACACTCTGTTCCTCTCAGACTCACTCTCTCACACACTGTCTCTCTCAGACTCACCCTCTCACACACTGTCTCTCTCAGACTCACTCTCTCACATACTGTCTCTCTCAGACTCACTCTCTCACACTCTGTCTCTCTCAGACTCACTCTCACACTCTGTCTCTCCCAGACTCACTCTCACACACTGTCTCTCTCAGACTCACTCACTCACACACTGTCTCTCTCAGACTCACTTTCACACACACTGCCTCTCTCAGACTCTCTCACACACTGTCTCTCTCAGACTCACTCTCTCACACACTGTCTCTCAGACTCACTCTCTCACACACTGTCTCTCTCAGACTCACTCTCTCGCACACTGTCTCTCTCAGACTCACTCTCACAAACTGTCTCTCTCAGACTCACTCTCACACACTGTCTCTCTCAGACTCACTCTCTCACACACTGTCTCTCTCACACTCACTCTCTCACACACTGTCTCTCTCAGACTCACTCTCTCAAACACTGTCTCTCTCAGACTCACTCTCTCACACACTCTCTCTCAGACTCACTCTCTCACACTCTGTTCCTCTCAGACTCACTCTCACACACTGTCTCTCTCAGACTCACTCTCTCACACTGTCTCTCTCAGACTCACTCTCTCACACACTCTCTCTCAGACTCACTCTCTCAAACACTGTCTCTCTCAGACTCACTCTCACACACACTCTCTCTCAGACTCACTCTCTCAAACACTGTCTCTCTCAGACTCACTCTCACTCACTGTCTCTCTCAGACTCACTCTCTCACACACTCTCAGACTCACTCTCACACAGTCTCTCTCAGACTCACTCTCTCACACACTGTCTCAGACTCACTCTCTCACACACTGTCTCTCTCAGACTCACTCTCTCACACACTGTCTCTCTCAGACTCACTCTCTCACACACTGTCTCTCTCAGACTCACTCTCTCACACACTGTCTCTCTCAGACTCACTCTCTCACACACTGTCTCTCCCAGACTCACTCTCTCACACACTGTCTCTCTCAGACTCACTCTCTCACACACTGTCTCTCCCAGACTCACTCTCTCACACACTGTCTCTCCCAGACTCACTCTCTCACACACTGTCTCTCCCAGACTCACTCTCTCACACACTGTCTCTCTCAGACTCACTCTCGCACACACTGTCTCTCAGACTCACTCTCTCACACACTGTCTCTCTCAGACTCACTCTCTCACACACTGCTTCTCTCAGACTCACTGTTACACACACTGTCTCTCTCAGACTCACTCTCTCACACTCTGTCTCTCTCAGACTCTCTCTCACACACTGTCTCTCTCAGACTCACTCTCTCACACACTGTCTCTCAGACTCACTCTCTCACACACTGTCTCTCTCAGACTCACTCTCTCGCACACTGTCTCTCTCAGACTCACTCTCACAAACTGTCTCTCTCAGACTCACTCTCACACACTGTCTCTCTCAGACTCACTCTCTCACACACTGTCTCTCTCACACTCACTCTCTCACACACTGTCTCTCTCAGACTCACTCTCTCACACACTGTCTCTCTCAGACTCACTCTCTCAAACACTGTCTCTCTCAGACTCACTCTCTCACACACTCTCTCTCAGACTCACTCTCTCACACACTGTCTCTCTCAGACTCACTCTCTCACACACTGTCTCTCTCAGACTCACTCTCTCAAACACTGTCTCTCTCAGACTCACTCTCTCACACACTCTCTCTCAGACTCACTCTCTCACACACTGTCTATCTCAGACTCACTCTCTCACACACTGTCTCTCTCAGACTCTCTCTCTCACACACTGACTCTCTCAGACTCACTCTCACAAACTTTCTCTCTCAGACTCACTCTCTCACACACTGTCTCTCTCAGACTCACTCTCTCACACACTGTCTCTCTCAGACTCACTCTCTCACACACTGTCTCTCTCAGACTCACTCTCTCACACTCTGTCTGTCTCAGACTCACTAACACTCTGTCTGTCTCCGACTCACTCTCTCACGCACTGTCTCTCTCAGACTCACTCTCTCACACTCTGTTCCTCTCAGACTCACTCTCTCACACACTGTCTCTCTCAGACTCACTCTCACACACTGTCTCTCTCAGACTCACTCTCTCACACACTGTCTCTCTCAGACTCACTCTCTCACACACTGTCTCTCTCAGACTCACTCTCTCACACACTGTCTCTCTCAGACTCACTCTCGCACACACTGTCTCTCTCAGACTCTCTCTCTCACACACTGTCTCTCTCAGACTCACTCTCTCACACTCTGTTCCTCTCAGACTCACCCTCTCACACACTGTCTCTCTCAGACTCACTCTCTCACACACTGTCTCTCTCAGACTCACTCTCTCACACTCTGTCTCTCTCAGACTCACTCTCACACTCTGTCTCTCCCAGACTCACTCTCACACACTGTCTCTCTCAGACTCACTCACTCACACTCTGTCTCTCTCAGACTCACTCTCACACTCTGTCTCTCCCAGACTCACTCTCTCACACTGCCTCTCTCAGACTCTCTCACACACTGTCTCTCTCAGACTCACTCTCTCACACACTGTCTCTCTCAGACTCACTCTCTCACACACTGTCTCTCTCAGACTCACTCTCTCACACACTGTCTCTCTCAGACTCACTCTCTCACACACTGTCTCTCTCAGACTCACTCTCTCACACACTCTCTCTCAGACTCACTCTCTCACACACTGTCTCTCCCAGACTCAATCTCTCACACACTGCCTCTCTCAGACTCTCTCTCTCACACACTGTCTCTCTCAGACTCACTCTCTCACACACTGTCTCTCAGACTCATTCCCTCACACTGTCTCTCTCAGGCACACTCTCTCACACACTGTCTCTCTCAGACTCACTCTCTCACACACTGTCTCTCTCAGACTCTCTCTCTCACACACTGCCTCTCTCAGACTCACTCTCTCACACACTGTCTATCTCAGACTCACTCTCTCACACACTGTCTCTCTCAGACTCACTCTCTCACACACTGTCTCTCTCAGACTCACTCTCTCACACACTGTCTCTCTCAGGCACACTCTCTCACACACTGTCTCTCTCAGACTCACTCTCACACACTGTCTCTCTCAGACTCACTCTCTCACACACTGTCTATCTCAGACTCACTCTCTCACACACTGACTCTCTCAGACTCACTCTCTCACACACTGTCTCTCTCAGACTCACTCTCACACACACTGTCTCTCTCAGACTCACTCTCTCACACACTGTCTCTCTCAGACTCACTCTCTCACACACTGTCTCTCTCAGGCACACTCTCTCACACACTGTCTCTCTCAGACTCACTCTCTCACACACTGTCTCTCTCAGACTCACTCTCTCACGCACTGTCTCTCTCAGACTCACTCTCTCACACACTGTCTCTCTCAGACTCACTCTCTCACACACTGTCTCTCTCAGACTCTCTCACACACACTGTCTCTCTCAGACTCACTCTCTCACACACTGTGTCTCTCAGACTCACTCTCTCACACACCGTCTCTCTCAGACTCATTCTCTCACACTGTCTCTCTCAGACTCATTCTCTCACACTGTCTCTCTCAGACTCATTCTCTCACACTGTCTCTCTCAGACTCATTCTCACACACTGTCTCTCTCAGACTCACTCTCTCACACACTGTCTCTCTCAGACTCACTCTCTCACACACTGTCTCTCTCAGACTCTCTCACACACACTGTCTCTCTCAGACTCACTCTCTCACACACTGTGTCTCTCAGACTCACTCACTCACACACTGTCTCTCTCAGACTCACTCTCTCACACACTCTCTCTCTCAGACTCACTCTCTCACACACTGTCTCTCTCAGACTCACTCTCACACACTGTCTCTCTCAGACTCACTCTCTCACACACTGTCTCTCTCAGACTCACTCTCTCACACACTGTCTCTCTCAGACTCACTCTCACACACTGTCTCTCTCAGACTCACTCTCTCACACACTGTCTCTCTCAGACTCACTTTCTCACACACTGTCTCTCTCAGACTCACTCTCTCACACACTGTCTCTCTCAGACTCACTCTCTCACACACTGTCTCTCTCAGACTCACTCTCTCACACTCTGTCTCTCTCAGACTCTCTCTCTCACACACTGTCTCTCTCAGACTCACTCTCTCACACACTGTCTCTCTCAGACTCACTCTCACACACTGTCTCTCTCAGACTCACTCTCTCACACACTGTCCCTCTCAGACTCACTCTCTCACACACTGCCTCTCTCAGACTCACTCTCTCACACACTGTCTCTCTCAGACTCACTCTCTCACACACTGTCTCTCTCAGACTCACTCTCTCAAACACTGTCTCTCTCAGACTCACTCTCTCACACACTGTCTCTCCCAGACTCACTCTCTCACACACTGTCTCTCTCAGACTCTCAGTTCAGTTCAGTTCAGTTCAGTTCAAATGCTTTATTGGCATGAAAGTTTACAGAGAACCATATTGCCAAAGCTTACATTGCAAAAAGGTACAGTTTTCCAACATTCTGTAGGTGTCAATCGATTTGACATTTGTTGGGTATATACAATATTACTTTTAAACAATATTAATTTTAAACTGTCTTTCTACTTCATTTGGTACGTTCAATATTAATTTTAAACAGTCTTACTTTTAAACAGTCCTCAGGTTGTGACATGTTGTTACATATTTAGCCCCAAGGTATGGTCTGTCTCCTTCTCCTAGGACTAATCTCAATTTTGACAGATCATCCAATTCCTTGAAATCTGGGGTTGTTTGGCTTAGCTTGTTGAATAATATGTTTCTTGATGTGTTGAATTTTTCGCATTTTAGGAGGAAATGCATTTCTGTTTCAACCTCGCCAGCCAGACATTGATCGCATATTCTATTCTCTCTAGGCTGCCAGGATTTCTTGTATCTGCCTTTTTCAATTTCCAGTTGGTGGTCGCTTAGTCTGTACCTGGTGAGGGTCTGTCTCTGTTTTGTGTCTCTGATGGTCGTGAGGTAGTCTGCCAGTTTATATTCTCTTTTTAGGGCCCGGTAACATTCTAATCTGCTTTGGCTTTCGGTTATTTTGTTCCAATGTTCCAGGTAGGTTTCTTTGCATTTTTTAATGATTTGGTTCACTCGGATTGGTGTTTGGACGGCTGTGTTGGTCTGGGGCTGGTCAGGGTCCGGCTGAGTACTTAGTTTCAGTAGCAGCTGACTCAGGGGACTCTTTTCTGGGTTTAGCTCTTGGGTCTGAAAGGCTTTGAAATGAAGGGTGTCTGGGGAGCTAGATTTGAGGTGATTTAGGAAGTTTAGTGCTCGTTTTTGGATGTTTATTATCAGTGGGTATCTGCCTAGTTCGGCTCTGCATGCATTTGTTGGCGTTTTTCTTTGGGTGCGAAGGATGCTTCGGCAGAATTCTGCATGTAGGGCTTCTATTGTGTGTTTTTCCCATTTAGTGTAGCTTTGGTGATTTAGCGGGCCCCATACTTCACTACCGTACAGTGCAATGGGCAGGATTATGCTGTCAAAAATTTTGAGCCAGATTTTGATTGGGATTTGGATGTTGTAGAATTTTCTTTTTATTGCATATAGGGCTCTTCGGGCTTTTTCTTTTAGTGCATTCACTGCTATGCTGAAGCTCCCTGATGCTGTAATAGTTAGACCAAGGTAGGTGTAGCTCATAGTGTGTCCTATAGTGGTATCACTGAGGGTAAACTGGTATTTGTTTTCCTGACATCTGGGTCTTTTCTGAAAAATCATGATGTTGGTTTTCTTTAGATTTACTGTTAGAGCCCAATTTTGGCAGTATTTGTCGAGTAGGTCTAGTTGTTGCTGTAATCCCTGTTCTGTGGGAGACAGCAGAACCAGGTCGTCCGCATAGAACAGGGACTTCACTTCTCCATCCAGGAGACGGAGACCTGGTGACTCGCTTTGCTCCAGCATGTCTGCTAATTCATTTATGTATATGTTGAACAGGGTCGGGCTCAAATTGCAGCCCTGCCGGACGCCTCTTCTCTGGGTGAAGAAATCGGTGCGTTTGTCTCCAATTTTGACCCCGCACACACACTGTCTCTCTCAGACGCACTCGCTCACACACTGTCTCTCTCAGACTCTCTCTCTCACACACTGTCTCTCTCAGACTCACTCTCTCACACACTGTCTCTCAGACTCATTCTCTCACACTGTCTCTCTCAGGCACACTCTCTCACACACTGTCTCTCTCAGACTCTCTCTCTCACACTGACTCTCAGACTCACTTTCACACACTGTCTCTCTCAGACTCACTCTCTCACACACTGTCTCTCTCAGACTCTCTCTCACACACTGTCTCTCAAACTCACTCTCTCACACACTGTCTCTCTCAGACTCACTCCCTCACACACTGTCTCTCTCAGACTCACTCTCACACTCTGTCTCTCTCAGACTCACTCTCTCACACACTGTCTCTCTCAGACTCACTCTCTCACACACTGTCTCTCTCAGACTCACTCTCTCACACACTGTCTCTCTCAGACTCACTCCCTCACATTGTCTCTCTCAGACTCACTCTCTCACACACTGTCTCCCTCAGACTCACTCTCTCACACACTGTCTCTCTCAGACTCACTCGCTCACATTGTCTCTCTCAGACTCACTCTCTCACACACTGTCTCCCTCAGACTCACTCTCTCACACACTGTCTCTCTCAGACTCACTCTCTCACACACTGTCTCTCAGACTCACTCTCTCACGCACTGTCTCTCAGACTCACTCTCTAACACACTGTCTCTCTCAGACTCACTCTCTCACACTCACTCTCTCACACACTGTCTCTGTCAGACCCACTCTCTCACACACTGTCTCTCTCAGACACACTCTCTCACACACTGTCTCTCTCAGACTCACTCTCTCACACACTGTCTCTCTCAGACTCACTCTCACACACTGTCTCTCTCAGACTCACTCTCTCACACACTCTCTCTCAGACTCACTCTCTCACACACTGCCTCTCTCAGACTCTCTCTCTCACACACTGTCTCTCTCAGACTCACTCTCTCACGCACTGTCTCTCAGACTCATTCTCTCACACTGTCTCTCTCAGGCACACTCTCTCACACACTGTCTCTCTCAGACTCACTCTCTCACACACTGTCTCTCTCAGACTCAGTTCAGTTCAGTTCAAATGCTTTATTGGCATGAAAGTTTACAGAGAACCATATTGCCAAAGCTTACATATCAAAAAGGTACAGTTTTCCAACATTCTGTAGGTGTCAATCGATTTGACATTTGTTGGGTACATACAATATTACTTTTAAACAATATTAATTTTAAACAGTCTTTCTACTTCATTTGGTACGTTCAATATTAATTTTAAACAGTCTTACTTTTAAACAGTCCTCAGGTTGTGACATGTTGTTACATATTTGGCCCCAAGGTATGGTCTGTCTCCTTCTCCTAGGACTAATCTCAATTTTGACAGATCATCCAATTCCTTGAAATCTGGGGTTGTTTGGCTTAGCTTGTTGAATAATATGTTTCTTGATGTGTTGAATTTTTCGCATTTTAGGAGGAAATGCATTTCTGTTTCAACCTCGCCAGCCAGACATTGATCGCATATTCTATTCTCTCTAGGCTGCCAGGATTTCTTGTATCTGCCTTTTTCAATTTCCAGTTGGTGGTCGCTTAGTCTGTACCTGGTGAGGGTCTGTCTCTGTTTTGTGTCTCTGATGGTCGTGAGGTAGTCTGCCAGTTTATATTCTCTTTTTAGGGCCCGGTAACATTCTAATCTGCTTTGGCTTTCGGTTATTTTGTTCCAATGTTCCAGGTAGGTTTCTTTGCATTTTTTAATGATTTGGTTCACTCGGATTGGTGTTTGGACGGCTGTGTTGGTCTGGGGCTGGTCAGGGTCCGGCTGAGTACTTAGTTTCAGTAGCAGCTGACTCAGGGGACTCTTTTCTGGGTTTAGCTCTTGGGTCTGAAAGGCTTTGAAATGAAGGGTGTCTGGGGAGCTAGATTTGAGGTGATTTAGGAAGTTTAGTGCTCGTTTTTGGATGTTTATTATCAGTGGGTATCTGCCTAGTTCGGCTCTGCATGCATTTGTTGGCGTTTTTCTTTGGGTGCGAAGGGTGCTTCGGCAGAATTCTGCATGTAGGGCTTCTATTGTGTGTTTTTCCCATTTAGTGTAGCTTTGGTGATTTAGCGGGCCCCATACTTCACTACCGTACAGTGCAATGGGCAGGATTATGCTGTCAAAAATTTTGAGCCAGATTTTGATTGGGATTTGGATGTTGTAGAATTTTCTTTTTATTGCATATAGGGCTCTTCGGGCTTTTTCTTTTAGTGCATTCACTGCTATGCTGAAGCTCCCTGATGCTGTAATAGTTAGACCAAGGTAGGTGTAGCTCATAGTGTGTCCTATAGTGGTATCACTGAGGGTAAACTGGTATTTGTTTTCCTGACATCTGGGTCTTTTCTGAAAAATCATGATGTTGGTTTCACTCTCTCACACACTGACTCTCTCAGACTCACTCTCACACACACTGTCTATCTCAGACTCACTCACTCACACACTTTCTCTCAGACTCACTCTCACACACACTGTCTCTCTCAGACTGACTCTCTCTCACACACTGTCTCTCTCAGACTCTCTCACACACTGTCTCTCAGACTCACTCTCTCACACACTGTCTCTCTCAGACTCACTCTCTCACATCCTGTCTCTCTCAGACTCACTCTCTCACACACTGTCTCTCTCAGACTCAATCTCACACACTGTCTCTCTCAGACTCACTCTATCACACACTGTCTCTCTCAGACTCACTCTCTCACACACTGTCTCTCTCAGACTCACTCTCTCACACACTGTCTCTCTCAGACTCTCTCTCTCACACACTGTCTCTCTCAGACTCACTCTCTCACACACTGTCTCCCTCACACTCACTCTCTCACACACTGTCTCTCTCAGACTCACTCTCTCACACACTGTCTCTCTCAGACTCACTCTCTCACACAGTCTCTCTCAGACTCACTCTCTCACACACTGTCTCTCTCTCACACTCCCAATCTCTCTCTCTATCTCACTCCCAATCTCTCTCTCTCACACACTCCCAATCTCTCTCTCTCTCTCTCTCACACTCCCCATCTCTCTCTCTCTCTCTCTCACTCCCAATCTCTCTCTCCTCACACACTCCCAATCTCTCTCTCTCTCACACTCCCAATCTCTCTCTCTCTCACACTCCCAATCTCTCTCTCTCTCACACTCCCAATCTCTCTCTCTCTCACACTCCCAATCTCTCTCTCTCTCACACTCCCAATCTCTCTCTCTCTCACACTCCCAATCTCTCTCTCTCTCACACTCCCAATCTCTCTCTCTCACACACTCCCAATCTCTCTCTCTCTCACACTCCCAATCTCTCTCTCTCTCACACTCCCAATCTCTCTCTCTCTCACACTCCCAATCTCTCTCTCTCTCACACTCCCAATCTCTTCTCTCTCACACTCCCAATCTCTCTCTCACACTCCCAATCTCTCTCTCTCTCTCACTCCCAATCTCTCTCTCTCTCACACTCCCAATCTCTCTCTCTCTCACACTCCCAATCTCTCCCTCTCTCACACTCCCAATCTCTCTCTCTCACACTCCCAATCTCTCTCTCTCTCACACTCCCAATCTCTCTCTCTCACACTCCCAATCTCTCTCTCACACTCCCAATCTCTCTCTCTCTCACACTCCCAATCTCTCTCTCTCTCACACTCCCAATCTCTCTCTCTCTCACACTCCCAATCTCTCTCTCTCTCTCACACTCCCAATCTCTCTCTCACACTCCCAATCTCTCTCTCTCTCACACTCCCAATCTCTCTCTCACACTCCCAATCTCTCTCTCTCACACTCCCAATCTCTCTCTCTCTCACACTCCCAATCTCTCTCTCTCTCTCACACTCCCCAATCTCTCTCTCTCTCACACTCCCAATCTCTCTCTCTCACACTCCCAATCTCTCTCTCACACTCCCAATCTCTCTCTCTCACACTCCCAATCTCTCTCTCTCACACTCCCAATCTCTCTCTCTCACACTCCCAATCTCTCTCTCTCACACTTCCCAATCTCTCTCTCTCTCACACTCCCAATCTCTCTCTCTCTCTCACATCCCAATCTCTCTCTCTCTCACACTCCCAATCCCTCTCTCTCTCACTCCCAATCTCTCTCTCTCTCACACTCCCAATCTCTCTCTCTCTCACACTCCCAATCTCTCTCTCTCACTCACACTCCCAATCTCTCTCTCTCTCACACTCCCAATCTCTCTCTCTCTCACACTCCCAATCTCTCTCTCTCTCACACTCCCAATCTCTCTCTCTCTCTCTCCCAATCTCTCTCTCTCACACTCCCAATCTCTCTCTCTCACACACTCCCAATCTCTCTCTCTCACACTCCCAATCTCTCTCTCTCTCACACTCCCAATCTCTCTCTCTCTCACACTCCCAATCTATCTCTCTCACACTCCCAGTCTCTCTCTCTCACACTCCCAATCTCTCTCTCTCTCTCTCACTCCCAATCTCTCTCTCTCTCACACTCCCAATCTCTCTCTCTCTCTCACTCCCAATCCAATTCCAATTCCAATTCCAATTAAAATGCTTTATTGGCATGAAAGTTTACAGAGAACCATATTGCCAAAGCTTACATAGCAAAAAGGTACAGTTTTCCAACATTCTGTAGGTGTCAATCGATTTGACATTTGTTGGGTACATACAATATTACTTTTAAACAATATTAATTTTAAACAGTCTTTGTACTTCATTTGGTACGTTCAATATTAATTTTAAACAGTCCTCAGGTTGTGACATGTTGTTACATATTTGGCCCCAAG
>NC_140998.1:183703952-183730663 GCF_052327205.1 Somniosus microcephalus
CTCTCTCTCACACTCCCAATCTCTCTCTCTCACACTCCCAATCTCTCTCTCTCTCACTCCCAATCTCTCTCTCTCTCACACTCCCAATCTCTCTCCCTCGCACTCCCAATCTCTCGCTCTCTCACACTCCCAATCTCTCTCTCTCACACTCCCAATCTCTCTCTCTCACACTCCCAATCTCTCTCTCTCACACTCCCAATCTCCCTCTCTCTCACTCCCAATCTCTCTCTCTCTCACACTCCCAATCTCTCTCTCTCACACTCCCAATCTCTCTCTGTCTCACACTCCCAATCTCTCTCTCTCTCACACTCCCAATCTCTCTCTCTCTCACACTCCCAATCTCTCTCTCTCACACTCCCAATCTCTCTCTCTCTCACTCCCAGTCTCTCTCTCTCTCACTCCCAATCTCTCTCTCTCACACTCCCAGTCTCTCTCTCTCACTCCCAATCTCTCTCTCTCTCACACTACCAATCTCTCTCTCTCTCACTCCCAATCTCTCTCTCTCACACTCCCAGTCTCTCTCTCTCACTCCCAATCTCTCTCTCTCTCACACTCCCAATCTCTCTCTCTCTCACACTCCCAATCTCTCTCTCTCTCACACTCCCAATCTCTCTCTCTCTCACACTCCCAATCTCTCTCTCTCACACTCCCAGTCTCTCTCTCTCACTCCCAATCTCTCTCTCACTCCCAATCTCTCTCTCTCACACTCCCAATCTCTCTCTCTCTCACACTCCCAATCTCTCTCTCTCACACTCCCAATCTCTCTCTCTCACACACTCCCAATCTCTCTCTCACACTCCCAATCTCTCTCTCACACTCCCAGTCTCTCTCTCTCACACACTCCCAATCTCTCTCTCTCACTCCCAATCTCTCTCTCTCACACTCCCAATCTCTCTCTCTCACACACTCCCAATCTCTCTCTCTCACACACTCCCAATCTCTCTCTCTCTCACTCCAGTCTCTCTCTCTCTCACTCCCAATCTCTCTCTCTCACACTCCCAGTCTCTCTCTCTCACTCCCAATCTCTCTCTCTCTCACACTCCCAATCTCTCTCTCTCTCACTCCCAATCTCTCTCTCTCTCACACTCCCAATCTCTTTCTCACACTCCCAATCTCTCTCTCTCTCACACTCCCAATCTCTCTCTCTCTCACTCCCAATCTCTCTCTCTCACACTCCCAGTCTCTCTCTCTCACTCCCAATCTCTCTCTCAGTTCAGTTCAGTTCAGTTCAAATGCTTTATTGGCATGAAAGTTTACAGAGAACCATATTGCCAAAGCTTACATAGCAAAAAGGTACAGTTTTCCAACATTCTGTAGGTGTCAATCGATTTGACATTTGTTGGGTATATACAATATTACTTTTAAACAATATTAATTTTAAACAGTCTTTCTACTTCATTTGTTACGTTCAATATTAATTTTAAACAGTCTTACTTTTAAACAGTCCTCAGGTTGTGACATGTTGTTACATATTTAGCCCCAAGGTATGGTCTGTCTCCTTCTCCTAGGACTAATCTCAATTTTGACAGATCATCCAATTCCTTGAAATCTGGGGTTGTTTGGCTTAGCTTGTTGAATAATATGTTTCTTGATGTGTTGAATTTTTCGCATTTTAGGAGGAAATGCATTTCTGTTTCAACCTCGCCAGCCAGACATTGATCGCATATTCTATTCTCTCTAGGCTGCCAGGATTTCTTGTATCTGCCTTTTTCAATTTCCAGTTGGTGGTCGCTTAGTCTGTACCTGGTGAGGGTCTGTCTCTGTTTTGTGTCTCTGATGGTCGTGAGGTAGTCTGCCAGTTTATATTCTCTTTTTAGATCAGTGTAGGGAGCAGAGAGAGAGAGATTGGGAGCAAAACAGCGGCCGTGGGATCGGAGCCAGAACAGCGCAGGAAAACCCGGGAACAGAGAGAGAGAAACCGGGAACAGAGAGAGAGAACTCCAAAACAGGGAGAGAGAGAGAGCAGAGCCCGAGCAGCAACCGGAGCACGGAGCCTGAAGCCGGAGAAAGGCCCGAGGAACCGGGCCGAGCGAGGCACCGGAGAGAAGGAGAGCGAGCAGCAACAGGAGTCGACCCAGACCGGGAGAAGCGGCCCGAGCCAGTCAAAGAGGCGAGTGGAGAGGTAGGGGTGCCGGATCGGGTCGGGCCTGGAGAGCGAGCAAGCCCGGGGCCTGAAACCCGAGAAACTCCGGGGTCGGAGAAACTCGGACAAACACCGGGCCGGGACAGCACAGCCGAGCCGAGGGGCTGGGGCCAGGGCAGAAGCCCGGAGAGAGCGTTGGGAGCTGAGAGCGCGAAATTTGAACGAAGGGAAACGGCTGAAAGGAGAAAAGGAGCAAAGAGAGGTAACTGCACCTAGAGAGAGAGAGAGAGAGAGGAGAGGAAACACCAGCTGGAGAGAAAAAGCCGGAGAAATAAGTTTTACCTAACTCTACCTAAGTTTCATTTTAGTTAAAGTTAGTTCGGAAAAAGTTTAATTTTATTTAAATTTAGCTGGAAAAAAAAAAAAAAACCTGAAAAAAGAACAAACCCGCGAGGAAAAGGAACAGAAACCCGAGAGAAACGATAAACTACCCGAACCAAGAGCCTGTGAGAAAAAGAGAAAGATAAACCTTTAAGAGCAGCTATATCAAAGATGAACCCCTGAAAAACTCCCAATTTTGGACCTAAAAGTGGGCTAAGGTGGAACAAGACACAAAAAAGAGAGAAAAAAAAAAAGTTATCTATCTGAGACAAAAAACAAACGACTACAATGAGCAGGGAAATGATATATCCTGAGCAATGCACAAAAAATAAAGCAAAGGAAAAATACAAGTACACAACACTAAAAAATAACCCAGAAATCCTCTACGTGGACTATACCACACACAAAGGGACTAAGCTGAAGAACAACCTCATATTCTACACCGAATACGTCACCTCCTGGAAGGAGACTTTACAAAAACACTACACATACGTCTCCAGTGAAGGTATTGGCAGTGGAGGCAGACTGAAAATATGTAAAGATGGAAACCTAGATAAAGATGACCCCCTGCTAACCATAAGCTACTACAACAAAAATAGAAAGATCATGATACAGGGGAATGTGGAAAATCTGGACACCTTCGAAAAGGAATTCCCCCAGTTGAAAACTAAGACAGACACAAAGAGGACCAATGGACAGGAAGCAAAAGAGAATCGAACAGAGGATGAGGAGAGCCAAGTGGAGGAAGAAGAAGAGAGACCAGCAGAGGAAAACACCTCCCTGTACATCTCCACCCCCCCCACACCTCTCAACGAAAACAAAATGATGAAAGAGAATCTGGCCAAACTAGAACTTGATTTCAACGAATACAGAGAAACACTGGCCAAGAATCTGAAGGAGGAACTCAAACAGCTAAAAACGGAACACGAGTCCACCATCCACAAGCTGAGAAAGACCATAGAGGAGCAAAGAAATGAGACCAAAGAACTCCGTACTCAACTAAACAAAATGAAGGAGACCGTAGAAAGGCTCAGCAGGCAACACAAACCTCTTAAGGTCCAAAAACCTGAGGACACAAAAACAACACACACAAGGACACAGAACCCGCCGGATGCCACCCCACACGAAGACACACCGAAAGCCACAAACCCTGCTCCAACCAGCCCTCAGTCGAGTCATGCCCAGACTACTGATACCCAGTCCTCACACACAGGAACACAAAAACCGACAGATACCCCCCTAAACGAGGACACACCGAAAGCCCCAAACCCCGCTCCTGCCACACAACATATCCCAGAAACCCAGCCAACAACCAGCCACCAGGCGAGTCCTACCCAGACTACTGTTACCCAGTCTGAAAAACCAGCCCCTCAGGCGGTCCTGCTGACCGACTCCAACGGAAAGTTTCTGGACCCTCAGAGGCTGTTCCCAGACCATCAAGTCCTGAAAAAATGGTGCAGCAACACAGGCCAAGCAATGAAGATCCTGAACAAAGAATCCCTTGGAAGCCCCAAATGGATTGTGATCCACACAGGCACGAACGACCTACGCACCCTACAGGAAAACACGGCTTGGGCGGTGAGCAGGATGGCAGAAAAGGCCAGCAGGGAATTCCCCGAGGCGCGGATCGTGATCTCCACACTACTGCCCAGAAAGGACACCCCAGCCTATATAATCCACAACACCAACAGGGAGATCGACACGAGATGTTCTGTCCTCCCCAACGTCTCCCTGGCCCATCATCCAAACATCAACACAAGGGACCTCTATGACGAAATACATCTACTCAAACAGCGGATGTGGGTCTTCGCAAGAAACCTCATAAACACTGCCAAAAGACGCAGCCCTCCCACCCCCCCTACCATTGGGAGCCCAAACAGGACCACCAATGTCCCCCACCCCCCTTTACAAAACCGACAACAGAACCGTGCTTTTATACCTGACCCAAGACCCCCCTCTAGACCACAGACTGTAGACCAAGAACTGAGAAAGATCATGACGATGCTGAACAGCCTGATAGAAAGCCGGAGAAATTATTAATATTGTTATTTATCATTATCATTATTGTTATCTTATCAGTATTATTACTATTATTAGATAGATATATGTGCATGCCTCATGAAATTTATACTAAATCATCACTTAGCATTATAGAAAATAGTGTTTCCACACTCATCCCACAAAATAGGTCCATTTTATTTCGTTTTATTGAACTATATAAATGCGTTCTTTCCACATAAGCTGCTGGAATATCCAGGGCCTCCGCTCCTCAACTTTTGGGATGAAGAGTACAGACCCTGAATTCCTAAAAGCTATAAAAGACATTGATATAATTGTGTTAACAGAAACATGGTGCCAAAAGGACATGCCGACCCACTGTCCTCCAATGTACCATGAAATCATTGTGCCCTCAGTAAAGAACACTAAAACACGCAAGGGCAGAACCTCCGGGGGAATATTGGTGTGGTATAAGGGAGAACTGGACAAACACATCTCACCGGTAAAACAGGGGAAATCACACGTATGGCTAAAACTAGATAAAAATATAGGAATAGCAAAAAAAGATGTTTACTTATGTGCGATCTACATACCTCCAATAGATTCGCCATATTTCGAAGAGGAGTTATTTGATACTCTCCACATGGAAATCAGCCATTTCCAGGCCCAAGGAAAGGTGATAATATGTGGGGACCTAAATGCAAGGACTGGTTGTGAACCTGACTTCATAGACCCACAGGGAAACAACCATGTGTTTGGCCAGACCCCTTTAGATGTCACACCAGCCATCGCAAATCGGAACAACCTTGATCGTGAAATAAATAAAAGCGGTAGGGAGGTAGTGCAACTCTGCCGAGCCTTAGGCCTGTACATAGTTAATGGTAGGTTCAGAGGGGACTCCCTAGGGAGACTCACATACTCCTCAACTCTTGGGTCTAGTGTGGTGGACTATACAATCACTGACCTGGACCCCTGCGATATCAACGCATTCACTGTCAGGCAGCAATCCCCCCTCTCAGACCATAACCAAATAAATGTGTACCTTAAACTTTCTGCCCAAACTACAGACACAAAAAAAGAACACAGTAAGCTACATAAAATAAACCAGACATACAGATGGGCCCCAGACAGTGGAGATAAATTCATCACAGCACTAAATTCACCTGATCTCACAAGTAAAATTTCAAAATTTAAAGAAAATCTATATGAGATCACCAGAGATGGTGTAAACACGGCCATAGAGGATATAAATATGATCTTCCATGAGGCAGCTGTAAAAGCCGACCTCGTGAAACAGAAGAGGAAGCATCACAAAAGACAAAATAAAAATATGAAATGGTTTGACCACGAATGCAAAAATGCCAGAAAAGACCTGAGAAAAATATCAAACCAAAAGCATCGGCAACCAAACAACCCGGACCTACGTACTAGATACAACGAAACCCTCAAAAGATATAAACACACCATTAGGAACAAAACACAAAACTATACCCACAAAATACTCGAAGAAATTGAAAACTCCACCAATCCAAAACAATTCTGGGAAATGTGGAATAACCTGAGTACAACACAATTGCAAGCATTACCAATCCAAGATGGCGACATCTGGAGAACACATTTTGAAAACCTCTACAAAGACATCCCAAAAAACAAAACAAACACAAGTCAACATCAGGTCACAGAAAAACTCCACACATTAGAAGCAACAATTAAAGACAACCAAAACCCTCTAGACTCCCCAATCACACGGAAAGAACTGGCCACAAAAACAAAATCTCTCCACCTAAAGAAAGCCTGTGGCCCAGACAACATCAAAAATGAAATGCTAAAGTTCAGCAATATGGAGATGCAGGGTGCGATACTCAAACTATTCAACATCATATTACGCTCAGGCTGTTTTCCCGATATCTGGTGCCAAGGACTAATCTCCCCCATATATAAAAGTGGAAACAAATCAATATATAAAAGTGGAAACAAATCAGACCCAAATAACTACCGCGGCATCTGTGTCAACAGTTGTCTAGGGAAGTTATTCTGCAGTATTCTAAATAGTAGATTACTTGATTTTCTTAACAAACATAATATCCTCAGAAAAAACCAAATAGGCTTTCTTCCAAAACACCGCACCGCCGACCATATCTATACCCTTCACACCCTCATTGAAAAACATAAACACCAAACAAAAAATGGGAAAATATTCGCCTGTTTCATCGACTTCAAGAAAGCCTTTGACTCTATATGGCACGAAGGGCTCTATTATAAACTTCTTCAGTGTGGAATAGGGGGCAAAGTCTATGACCTTATTAAATCAATGTATCTGAAAAACAAATGCGGGGTCAAAATTGGAGACAAACGCACCGATTTCTTCACCCAGAGAAGAGGCGTCCGGCAGGGCTGCAATTTGAGCCCGACCCTGTTCAACATATACATAAATGAATTAGCAGACATGCTGGAGCAAAGCGAGTCACCAGGTCTCCGTCTCCTGGATGGAGAAGTGAAGTCCCTGTTCTATGCGGACGACCTGGTTCTGCTGTCTCCCACAGAACAGGGATTACAGCAACAACTAGACCTACTCGACAAATACTGCCAAAATTGGGCTCTAACAGTAAATCTAAAGAAAACCAACATCATGATTTTTCAGAAAAGACCCAGATGTCAGGAAAACAAATACCAGTTTACCCTCAGTGATACCACTATAGGACACACTATGAGCTACACCTACCTTGGTCTAACTATTACAGCATCAGGGAGCTTCAGCATAGCAGTGAATGCACTAAAAGAAAAAGCCCGAAGAGCCCTATATGCAATAAAAAGAAAATTCTACAACATCCAAATCCCAATCAAAATCTGGCTCAAAATTTTTGACAGCATAATCCTGCCCATTGCACTGTACGGTAGTGAAGTATGGGGCCCGCTAAATCACCAAAGCTACACTAAATGGGAAAAACACACAATAGAAGCCCTACATGCAGAATTCTGCCGAAGCATCCTTCGCACCCAAAGAAAAACGCCAACAAATGCATGCAGAGCCGAACTAGGCAGATACCCACTGATAATAAACATCCAAAAACGAGCACTAAACTTCCTAAATCACCTCAAATCTAGCTCCCCAGACACCCTTCATTTCAAAGCCTTTCAGACCCAAGAGCTAAACCCAGAAAAGAGTCCCCTGAGTCAGCTGCTACTGAAATTAAGTACTCAGCCGGACCCTGACCAGCCCCAGACCAACACAGCCGTCCAAACACCAATCCGAGTGAACCAAATCATTAAAAAATGCAAAGAAACCTACCTGGAACATTGGAACAAAATAACCGAAAGCCAAAGCAGATTAGAATGTTACCTCTCACACTCCCAATCTCTCTCTCTCTCACTCCCAATCTCTCTCTCTCTCACTCCCAATCTCTCTCTCTCTCACACTCCCAATCTCTCTCTCTCTCACACTCCCAATCTCTCTCTCTCTCACACTCCCAATCTCTCTCTCTCACACTCCCAATCTCTCTCTCTCACACTCCCAGTCTCTCTCTCTCACTCCCAATCTCTCTCTCACTCCCAATCTCTCTCTCTCACACTCCCAGTCTCTCTCTCACACTCCCAGTCTGTCTCTCTCACACACTCCCAATCTCTCTCTCTCACACTCCCAATCTCTCTCTCTCACACACTCCCAATCTCTCTCTCACACTCCCAATCTCTCTCTCACACTCCCAGTCTCTCTCTCTCACACACTCCCAATCTCTCTCTCTCTCACTCCCAATCTCTCTCTCTCACACTCCCAATCTCTCTCTCTCACACACTCCCAATCTCTCTCTCTCACACACTCCCAATCTCTCTCTCTCTCACTCCCAGTCTCTCTCTCTCTCACTCCCAATCTCTCTCTCTCACACTCCCAGTCTCTCTCTCTCACTCCCAATCTCTCTCTCTCTCACACTCCCAATCTCTCTCTCTCTCACTCCCAATCTCTCTCTCTCTCACTCCCAATCTCTCTCTCTCTCACACTCCCAATCTCTCTCTCACACTCCCAATCTCTCTCTCTCTCACACTCCCAATCTCTCTCTCTCTCACTCCCAGTCTCTCTCTCTCTCACTCCCAATCTCTCTCTCTCACACTCCCAGTCTCTCTCTCTCACTCCCAATCTCTCTCTCTCTCACTCCCAATCTCTCTCTCTCACACTCCCAATCTCTCTCTCTCACACTCCCAATCTCTCTCTCTCTCACACTCCCAATCTCTCTCTCACACTCCCAATCTCTCTCTCTCACACTCCCAATCTCTCTCTCTCACACTCCCAATCTCTCTCTCTCTCTCACTCCCAATCTCTCTCTCACACTCCCAATCTCTCTCTCACACTCCCAATCTCTCTCTCTCTCACACTCCCAATCTCTCTCTCTCACACTCCCAATCTCTCTCTCTCTCTCACACTCCCAATCTCTCTCTCTCACACTCCCAATCTCTCTCTCTCTCACACTCCCAATCTCTCTCTCTCTCACACTCCCAATCTCTCTCTCTCACACTCCCAATCTCTCTCTCTCTCACACTCCCAATCTCTCTTTCTCTCACACTCCCAATCTCTCTCTCACACTCCCAATCTCTCTCTCTCTCACACTCCCAATCTCTCTCTCTCACACACTCCCAATCTCTCTCTCTCTCACACTCCCAATCTCTCTCTCTCACACTCCCAATCTCTCTCTCTCTCACACTCCCAATCTCTCTCTCTCTCACACTCCCAATCTCTCTCTCTCACACTCCCAATCTCTCTCTCTCACACTCCCAATCTCTCTCTCTCTCACACTCCCAATCTCTCTCTCTCACACTCCCAATCTCTCTCTCTCTCACACTCCCAATCTCTCTCTCTCTCACACTCCCAATCTCTCTCTCTCACACTCCCAATCTCTCTCTCTCTCTCACTCCCAATCTCTCTCTCACTCCCAATCTCTCTCTCTCACACTCCCAATCTCTCTCTCTCTCACACT
The DNA here is from genome assembly GCF_052327205.1 of Somniosus microcephalus. Lineage (NCBI taxonomy): Eukaryota > Metazoa > Chordata > Chondrichthyes > Squaliformes > Somniosidae > Somniosus > Somniosus microcephalus. The sequence goes on from NC_140998.1 coordinate 183,713,379, forward strand.
CCCAATCTCTCTCTCTCTCACACTCCCAATCTCTCTCTCTGTCACACTCCCAATCTCTCTCTCTCTCACACTCCCAATCTCTCTCTCTCACACTCCCAATCTCTCTCTCTCACACTCCCAATCTCTCTCTCTCACACTCCCAATCTATCTCTCTGTCACACTCCCAATCTCTCTCTCTCTCACACTCCCAATCTCTCTCTCTCACACTCCCAATCTCTCTCTCTCTCTCACTCCCAATCTCTCTCTCACTCCCAATCTCTCTCTCTCACACTCCCAATCACTCTCTCTCTCACACTCCCAATCTCTCTCTCTCTCACACTCCCAATCTCTCTCTCACACTCCCAATCTCTCTCTCTCTCTCATCCCAATCTCTCTCTCACTCCCAATCTCTCTCTCACACTCCCAGTCTCTCTCTCACACTCCCAGTCTCTCTCTCTCTCACACTCCCAATCTGCCTCTCTCACACACTCCCAATCTCTCTCTCTCACACACTCCCAATCTCTCTCTCTCTCACACCCCCAGTCTCTCTCTCTCACACTCCCAATCTCTCTCTCTCTCACACTCCCAATCTCTCTCTCTCACACTCCCAATCTCTCTCTCTCTCTCACTCCCAATCTCTCTCTCTCTCACACTCCCAATCTCTCTCTCTCTCTCACTCCCAATCTCTCTCTCTCTCCCTCCCAATCTCTCTCTCTCTCACTCCCAATCTCTCTCTCTCTCACACTCTCAATCTCTCTCTCTCACACTCCCAATCTCTCTCTCTCACACTCCCAATCTCTCACACTCTCAATCTCTCTCTCTCACACTCCCAATCTCTCTCTCTCTCACACTCCCAATCTCTCTCTCACACTCCCAGTCTCTCTCTCTCACACTCCAGTCTCTCTCTCTCACACTCCCAATCTCTCTCTCTCACACTCCCAATCTCTCTCTCTCACACTCCCAATCTCTCTCTCACACTCCCAATCTCTCTCTCCCTCACTCCCAAACTCTCTCTCACACTCCCAATCTGCCTCTCTCACACACTCCCAATCTCTCTCTCTCACACACTCCCAATCTCTCTCTCTCTCACACCCCCAGTCTCTCTCTCTCACACTCCCAATCTCTCTCTCTCTCACACTCCCAATCTCTCTCTCTCACACTCCCAATCTCTCTCTCTCACTCCCAATCTCTCTCTCTCTCACACTCCCAATCTCTCTCTCTCTCTCACTCCCAATCTCTCTCTCTCTCACTCCCAATCTCTCTCTCTCTCACTCCCAATCTCTCTCTCTCTCACACTCTCAATCTCTCTCTCTCACACTCCCAATCTCTCTCTCTCACACTCCCAATCTCTCACACTCTCAATCTCTCTCTCTCACACTCCCAATCTCTCTCTCTCTCACACTCCCAATCTCTCTCTCACACTCCCAGTCTCTCTCTCTCACACTCCCAGTCTCTCTCTCTCACACTCCCAGTCTCTCTCTCTCACACTCCCAATCTCTCTCTCTCACACTCCCAATCTCTCTCTCTCACACTCCCAATCTCTCTCTCTCACACTCCCAATCTCTCTCTCCCTCACTCCCAAACTCTCTCTCTCACACTCCCAATCTCTCTCTCTCTCACTCCCAATCTCTCTCTCTCACACTCCCAATCTCTCTCTCTCACACTCCCAATCTCTCTCTCTCTCACACTCCCAATCTCTCTCTCACACACTCCCAATCTCTCTCTCACACACTCCCAATCTCTCTCTCTCACACTCCCAATCTCTCTCTCTCACTCCCAATCTCTCTCTCTCTCTCACTCCCAATCTCTCTCTCTCTCACTCCCAATCTCTCTCTCTCACTCCCAATCTCTCTCTCTCACACTCCCAATCTCTCTCTCTCACACTCCCAATCTCTCTCTCTCACACTCCCAATCTCTCTCTCCCTCACTCCCAAACTCTCTCTCTCACACTCCCAATCTCTCTCTCTCTCACTCCCAATCTCTCTCTCTCACACTCCCAATCTCTCTCTCTCACACTCCCAATCTCTCTCTCTCTCACACTCCCAATCTCTCTCTCACACACTCCCAATCTCTCTCTCACACACTCCCAATCTCTCTCTCTCACACTCCCAATCTCTCTCTCTCACTCCCAATCTCTCTCTCTCTCTCACTCCCAATCTCTCTCTCTCTCACTCCCAATCTCTCTCTCTCACACTCCCAATCTCTCTCTCTCACACTCCCAATCTCTCTCTCTCACTCCCAATCTCTCTCTCTCTCTCACTCCCAATCTCTCTCTCACACTCCCAATCTCTCTCTCACACTCCCAATCTCTCTCTCTCTCACACTCCCAATCTCTCTCTCTCACACTCCCAATCTCTCTCTCTCTCACACACTCCCAATCTCTCTCTCTCTCACACTCCCAATCTCTCTCTCTCTCACACTCCAAATCTCTCTCTCTCACACTCCCAATCTCTCTCTCTCACACTCCCAATCTCTCTCTCTCTCACACTCCCAATCTCTCTCTCTCTCACTCCCAATCTCTCTCTCTCACACTCCCAATCTCTCTCTCTCTCACACTCCCAATCTCTCTCTCTCTCACACTCCCAATCTCTCTCTCTCACACTCCCAATCTCTCTCTCTCTCACACTCCCAATCTCTCTCTCTCTCACACTCCCAATCTCTCTCTCTCACACTCCCAATCTCTCTCTCTCTCACACTCCCAATCTCTCTTTCTCTCACACTCCCAATCTCTCTCTCACACTCCCAATCTCTCTCTCTCTCACACTCCCAATCTCTCTCTCTCTCACACTCCCAATCTCTCTCTCTCTCACACTCCCAATCTCTCTCTCACACTCCCAATCTCTCTCTCTCTCACACTCCCAATCTCTCTCTCTCTCACACTCCCAATCTCTCTCTCTCACACTCCCAATCTCTCTCTCTCTCACACTCCCAATCTCTCTCTCTCACACTCCCAATCTCTCTCTCTCACACTCCCAATCTCTCTCACACTCCCAATCTCTCTCTCTCTCACACTCCCAATCTCTCTCTCTCACACTCCCAATCTCTCTCTCTCTCTCACACTCCCAGTCTCTCTCTCTCACACTCCCAGTCTCTCTCTCTCTCACATTCCCAGTCTCTCTCTCACACATTCCCAGTCTCTCTCTCTCTCTCACACATTCCCCGTCTCTCTCTCTCTCTCTCTCTCACTCCCAGTCTCTCTCTCTCTCACTCCCAATCTCTCTCACACTCCCAGTCTCTCTCTCTCACACTCCCAATCTCTCTCTTTCTCTCTCACACTCCCAGTCTCTCTCTCTCTCACACACTCCGTCTCTCTCTCTCTCACACTCCCAGTCTCTCTCTCTCTTCCCCCCAATCTTTCTCTTCTCCCCCCAATCTCTCTCTCTTTCTCTTCTCCCCCCAGTCTCTCTCTCTCTCTCCGCCCCGGTCTCTCTCTCTCTCTCACTCCGTCTCTCTCTCCTTACCTCTCTCTCTCTCTCTCCTTCCCCCTCTCTCTCCTTCCCCCTCTGTCTCTCCTTCCCCCTCTCTCTCTCCTCCCCCCTCTCTCTCTCTCTCCTTCCCTCTCTCTCCTTCCCCCTCTCTTTCCCTCTCTCTCTCCTTCCTTCTCTCTCTCTCCTTCCCTCTCTCTCTCCTTCCCTCTCCTTCTCTCTCTCTCTCCTTCCCTCTCTCTCTTCCCCCCAGTCGCTCCCTCTCTCTCTTCCAACAACAACATGCCCTCAAAAAAGCCTCGGCATATATAAAAGGATCGTGGTGTCTGTCTGTCTGTCTGTCCGGGGCATCACTCAAAAGTTATAGAGCGTACCTGCACATATGTTCATATCAAAAGAAAGCTTATGATTAGGGGAGTCTCATAGGCGTATTTACTTTTTGGTCAGACAAAAATTGTTCGGTCAGTATACAAAAAACGTTCAAAAATCCGCTCATTAGCGGTTGGCCAATCATATGGGGGAATCCGCTCATTAGCATTGAGTGACGTGAAGGTTGACCAATCCTACGGGGGGAGTGTGTTGCGTCACGGGGGGCATTTCATGGTGTGTGTGGGCGGGGTCTAATCATTCAAACTGCCGTTAGTGCCTCACAAAATGGCGGCCACCCCTCTTCACCCGCAAAATCTCCCTCCGGCTCTCACCTTTTAGCTGGGGAGAGGCTGCTTTAAATTAGACTCTTCATCTCTTTTGTTTTTCTTTTCTCCGGCGGGAAAACAGACAACCACGCGGCCCAAGAGACAGCGAGTGGGGGAGCAGTGGCGGCGGGCTGCAGCGGGAGCTGAGCTCGGGTGAGCGGCGGCGGGCCGCAGCGGGAGCGGGCCACAGTGGGAGCTGAGCTCCGGTGAGCGGTGGCATGCCGCAGCGGCAGCTGAGCTCTGGTGAGCGGCGGCGGGCCGCAGCAGCAGCTGAGCTCGGGTAAGTCGGGCCGGACCAAAGGCGCTACGCCGTGCGCGGGGGCTGCGCTTCAGCAGATCGGGAGCTCATCAGGGGGGTTTTGCCACGGCTGAGCTCCGGTGAGCGGCGGCGGGCCACAGCAGCAGCTGAGCTTGGGTAAGTCGGGCCGGGCCTAAGGCGCTACGCTGCGCGCGGGGGCTGCGCTTCACTGGAGTGGGAGCTCATCAGGGGGGTTTTGCAACGGGTGTTTTTGCTGTCTCTCTCTCCTTCCCTCTCTCTCTCTTTCCCTCTCTCTCTCTCTCCTTCCCTCTCTCTCTCTCTCTCCTTCCCTCTCTGTCTCTCTCTCTCCTTCCCTCTGTCTCTCAGTTCAGTTCAGTTCAAATGCTTTATTGGCATGAAAGTTTACAGAGAACCATATTGCCAAAGCTTCCCCTTCCTTCTGTCTCTCTCTCTCCATCCCTCTGTCTCTCTCTCCTTCCCTCTCTCTCCTTCCCTCTCTCTCTCTCTCTCCTTCCCTCTCTCTCTCACTCCTTCCCTCTCTCTCTCACTCCTTCCCTCTCTCTCTCTCTCTCTCCTTCCCTCTCTCTCTCTCTCCTTCCCTCTCTCTCTCTCCTTCCCTCTCTCTCTCTCCTTCCCCCTCTCTCTCCTTCCCCCCTCTCTCTCTCTCTCCATCCCTCTCTCTCTCTCTCCTCCCCCTCTCTCTCTCTCTCTCTCCTTCCCCCCCCTCTCTCCTTCCCCCTCTCTCTCTCTCTCTCCTTCCCCCTCTCTCTCTCCTTCCCCCTCTCTCTCTCCTTCCCCTCGGTCTCTCCTTCCCCTCGCTCTCTCTCTCCTTCCCCTCTCTCTCTCTCCTTCCCCCTCTCTCTCTCTCTCTCTCTCCTTCCCCCCTCTCTCTCTCTCTCCTTCCCCTCTCTCTCTCTCTCCTTCCCCTCTCTCTCTCTCCTTCCCCTATCTCTCTCTCTCTCCTTCCCCATCTCTCTCTCTCTCCTTCCCCTATCTCTCTCTCTCTCCTTCCCCTATCTCTCTCTCTCTCCTTCCCCTATCTCTCTCTCTCTCCTTCCCCTATCTCTCTCTCTCTCCTTCCCCTTTCTCTCTCTCTCTCCTTCCCCCTCTCTTTCTCTCTCTCCTTCCCACTCTCTCTCTCTCCTTCCCACTCTCTCTCTCCTTCCCACTCTCTCTCTCTCCTTCCCCCACACAGACAGACAACGGACAGACTCCTTGATATATATAGATAAAAATTATTTCTACTTTTTTCATAACAACATGCCCTCAAAAAACCCTCGGCACCGCCGGGCACGCCGAACCCCTCGATTAGATTCCAGTTTGTAACTCACTCCTGGTATCTGTTATTCTATATATAAACCCCCCGAACCCCTCGATTAGATTCCAGCCTGCAACTCACTCCCGGGTATCAGTTATTCTGTAAATAAACCCCCCGAACCCCCCGATTAGATTCCAGCCTGTAACTCACTCCCGGGTATCTGTTATTCTATATGTAAACCCCCTGAACCCCCCGATTAGATTCCAGTCTGTAACTCACTCCTGGTATCTGTGATTCTATATATAAACCACCCGAAGCCCTCGATTAGATTCCAGTCTGTAACTCACTCCCGGGTATCTGTGATTCTATATATAAACCCCCCGAACCCCTCGATTAGATTCCAGTCTGTAACTCACTCCTGGTATCTGTTATTCTATATGTAAACCCCCTGAACCCCCCGATTAGATTCCAGTCTGTAACTCACTCCTGGTATCTGTGATTCTATATATAAACCCCCCGAACCCCTCGATTAGATTCCAGTCTGTAACTCACTCCTGGTATCTGTTATTCTATATGTAAACCCCCCAAACCCCTCGATTAGATTCCAGCCTGTAACTCACTCCTGGTATCTGTGATTCTATATATAAACCCCCCAAACCCCTCGATTAGATTCCAGCCTGTAACTCACGCCCGGGTATCTTTTATTCTATATATAATCCCCCGAACCCCTCGATTAGATTCCGGTTTGTAACTCACTCCCGGGTATCTGTTATTCTATATATAACCCCCCCCGCCCCCCCGAACCCCTCGATTAGATTCCAGCCTGTAACTCACTCCCGGGTATCTGTTATTCTATATATAAACCCCCCGAACCCCTCGATTAGATTCCAGTCTGTAACTCACTCCAGGTATCTGTTAATCTGGAGCAGAGTGGAGTCTTGGGTAAAAATAAGCAGAGTGCGTCTGGAAGTGACAAAGAGAGTAACAACGGTAACAAGGCATCAGCGACTAAGGTGACATCAGGGAAAAATAGAAACAAGTCAAAGCTAAAGTCACTATATCTGAATGTGCAAAGCATTCGCAACAAAATTAATGGCGCAGATAGAAATTAACAGGTTTGACCTAATAGCCATAATGGAGACGTGGTTGCAAAGTGGCCAAGGTTGGGAACTAAATATTGCAGGATACTTATCTTTTGGAAGAGATAGGCAAAATGGAAAAGGAGGAGGGGTAGCCCTGATAATAAAGGATGGGATAAAGACAGTAGAGAGAAAGGATCTTAGCTCTGAAAATCAAGAAGTAGAATCAGTTTGGGTAGAGCCAAGAAACAGCAAGGGGCAGCAAACATTGGTGGGAGTTGTTTATAGGCCCCCAAACTGTACTTGTAATGTACGGCAGAGTATAAATCAGGAAATTAGAGATGCATGTACCAAGGGTAATACAGTGATCATGAGGGACTTTAATCTACATATTGACTGGGCAAACCAAATTTGCAGTAATAGTGTAGAGGACGATTTCATGGAATGTATGCAAGATAGCTTTCTAGATCAGTATGTTAAAGAACCAACTAGGGAACAGGCTATTTAAGATCTAGTATTGTGCAATTAGAAAGGATTAATTAATAACCTTGTAGTAAAGGGGCCTTTAGGGAAGAGTGACCATAATATGATAGAATTTTATATTCAGTTTGAAAGTGATTTAGTTAAATCAGAAACTAGGGTCTTAAATCTAAACAAAGCAAACTATGTAGGTTTGAGGGGCGAGTTGGCTGTGGTAGATTGGGAAACTACATTGAAAGGTATGATGGTAGACAAGCAATGGCTAGCATTTAAGGAATTAATACATAATTTACAACAAATATACATTCCTTTAAGGCACAAAAAACCCCACAGGAAAAGTGATCCAACCATGGCTAACAAGAGAAGTTAAAGATAATATTAGATCAAAGGAAGCAGCTTATAATGCTGCCAAAAAGAGTAGTAAGCCTGAGGATTGGGAGGATTTTAGAATTCAGCAATGCAGGACCAAGAAATTGATGAAGAAAGGGAAAATAGAATATGAGAGTAAACTAGCGAGAGACATAAAAACAGACTGTAAAAGCTTCTATAGGTATGTAAAAAGGAAAAGATTAGCGAAAATAAATGTGGGTCCCAATAGGCTGAGACAGGAGAAATTAAAATGGGGAATAAGGAAATGGCAGAGAAATTAAACAAATACTTTGTGTCTGTCTTCACGGAAGAAGACGCAAAAACCTTCCCAGAAATAGTGGAGAACCAAGGGTCTTGCGTGAATGAGGAACTGAAAGATATTAGTATTAGTAAAAAAAATAGTACTGGAGAAATTAATGGGACTGAAAGCCAATAAATCCCCTGGACCGATAGCCTACATCCTAGGGTTTTGAAAGAGGTGGCTATAGAGATAGTGGCTGCATCGGTTGTCATTTTCCAAAATTCCATAGATTCTGGAATGGTTCCCACGGATTGGAAGGTAGCAAATGTAACCCCACTATTTAAGGAAGGAGGGAAAGAGGAAACGGGGAATTACAGACCAGTTAACCTGACATCAGGAGTAGGGAAAATGTTAGAATCTAGTATTAAGGACATGGTAACAGGGCACTTAGAAAATAATAATAGGATTGGGCAGAGTCAACATGGATTTATGAAAGGGAAATCATGTTTGACAAATCTGTTCGAGTTTTTTGAGGTTGTAATTAACAGAATAGTTAAGGGGGAACCAGTGGATGTGGTGTATTTGGATTTTCAGAAGGCATTCGATAAGGTGCCACACAAGAGGTTATTAAACAAAATTAGGGCTCATGGGATTGGGGGTAATATACTAGCATGGATTGAGGATTGGTTAACGGACAGAAAACAGAGAGTAAGAATATACGGGTAATTTTTCAGGTGGGCAGGCTGTAGCTAGTGGGGTACCGCAAGGATCAGTGCTTGGGCCTCAGCTATTCACAATCTACATCAATGATTTGGATGAGGGGACCGAGTGTAATATATCCAAGTTTGCTGATGATACAAAGTTGGGTGGGAATGTAAGTTGTGAGGAGGATGTAAGGAGGATTCAAGGGGATACAGACAGGCTAAGTGAGTGGGCAAGAACATGGCAAATGGAATATAATGTGGAGAAAGGTGAAGTTATCCACTTTGGTAGGAAAAATAGCAAAACAGTGTATTTTTTAAATGGTGAGAGATTGGGAAATGTTGGTGTTCAGAGGGACCTGGGTGTCCTTGTACACGAATCACTGAAAGTTAACATGCAGGTACAGCAAGCAATCAGGAAAGCAAATGGTATGTTGGCCTTTATTACAAGAGGATTTGAGTATCAGAGTAAAGACGTCTTACTGCAATTACATAGGGCCCTGGTGAGACCACACCTGGAGTATTGTGCACAGTTTTGGTCTCCTTACCTAAGGAAGGATATACTTGCCATAGAGGGAGAGCAACCAAGGTTCACCAGACTGATTCCTGGGATGGGGGGATTGTCCTTTGAGGAGAGATTGAGTAGACTAGCCCTATATTCTCTAGAGTTTAGAAGAATGAGAGGTGATCTCATTGAAACATACAAAATTCTTAAGAGCTTGACAGGGTAGATGCAGGGAGGATGTTTCCCCTGGGTAGTGAGTCTAGAATCAGGGGCCACAGTCTCAGAATAAGAGGTCGGCCATTTAGGTGAGGAGAAATTTCTTCACTCAGAGGGTGGTGAATCTTTGGAATTCTCTACCCCAGAGGGCTGTGGAGGCTCAGTCATTGAGTATATTCAAGACAGAGAGCAATAGATTTTTGGATATTAAGGGAATTAAGGGATATGGGGAAAGTGCAGGAAAGTGGAGATGAGATAGAAGATCAGCCATGATCTTATTGAATGGCAGAGCAGGTTCAAGGGGCCGAATGGCCAACTCCTGCTCCTATTTCTTACGGTCTTATTTCCCCCACCCCTGCTCTCACTGGTGTGCAGGTTCCACACTCCCCACTCAGCCAGTGGCTATTCATGGTGCGTGAGCCTTGGCAATGACTGCTGGCAGGTCTATTCAACTGTGTGGGGCATCACCCCAGCCAAGCCCCGTCACTCTATCCACACCTGCACGCGCCTTCTAGCAGCCGGTGTCGGTGCAGTGGGAACACTGAGCTGGTCTTGCCCACCTCACCCCCCCCACACCCCATCCAAGGGGAGCTTGTGTCAGCTGTGGTTCAGTGGGTAGCACTCAGAAGGTCGTGGGTTCGAGTCCCACTCCAGAGACTCGAGCCCATAATCCAGGCCGACACTCGCAGTGCCAGTACCGAGGGAGTGCTGCACTGTCAGAGGTGCCGTCTTTCGGGTGAGATGTTAAACCGAGGCCCCGTCTGAACTCTCAGGTGTTCGTTTTATTCATTCACAGGATGTGGCTGTCGCTGGCATGGCCAGCATTTATCGCCTATCCCTAATTGGGGCTGGGCCATTTCAGGGGGCAGTTAAGAGTCAACCACATTGCTGTGGGTCTGGAGTCACATATAGGCCAGACCAGGGAAGGACGGCAGATTTCTGGGTACAATCCTAAAGGGGGATGAACAGAGAGACCTGGGGATATATGTGCACAAATCGTTGAAGGTGTCAGGGCAGGTAGAGAAAACGGTTAAAAAAGCATACGGGATCCTGGGCTTCATAAATAGAGGCAGAGAGTACAGAAACAAGGAAGTTATGATGAATCTTCATAAAACACTGGTTCGGCCTCAACTGGAGTATTGTGTCCAATTCTGGGCACCGCACTTTAGGAAGGATGTGAAGGCCTTAGAGAGGGTGCAGAAAAGATTTACGGGAATGATTCCAGGGATTGAGGGACTTCAGTTACGTGGACAGACTGGAGAAGCTGGGGTTGTTCTCCTTGGAGCAGAGAAGGTTAAGAGGAGATTTGACAGAGGTGTTCAAAATCACGAGGGGTCTGGACAGAGTAGATGGAGAGAAACTGTTCCCATTGGCGGAAGGGTCGAGAACCAGAGGACACAGATTTAAGGTGATTGGCAGAAGAACCAAAGGCGACATGAGGAAAAACCTTTTTACGCAGCGAGTGGTTAAGATCTGGAATTCACTGCCTGAAAGGGTGGTGGAGGCAGAGTCAATCACGGCTTTCAAATGGGATTTGGATAAATACCTGAAGGAAGAAAAGTTGCAGGGCTAAGGGGGAGTGGGACTAGCTGAAGAGCTCTTGCAGAGAGCCGGCACGGGCTCGACGGGCCAAATGGCCTCCTTCCGTGCTGTAACCATTCTATGATTCCCTTCCCTAAAGGACATTAGTGAACCAGATGGGTTTTTCCTACAATTTGCTAGTTACATGGTCACCATTACTGATACTAGCTTTTTATTCCAGATTTATTTAATTAACTGAATTTCAATTCCTCAGCTGCCGTGGTGGGATTTGAACTTGGGTCTCTGGATCATTAGTCCAGTAATCACTGTGCCACCGTACCCATGCGTAGACGCAAAAGATCCCACGGCCATGAATGACAGATAAACAAGAAAGTTCTTCCCGGTGTCCTGGAGTCAGTATTTATCCCTTAACCAACATCACTAAAGCAGATTATCTGGTCATTGTCACATTGCTGTTTGTGGGATCTTGCCATGCAGAAACCCGCTGCCACGTTTCCTACATTACAAAGCGACCACACTTCAAAAAGAGTTCATTGGCGGCAAAGTGCTTTGGGATGTCCTGAGGTGGTGAAAGGCGCTGGAGAAATGCAAGACTTTTTCTGCTAACCCGGCCCAGACCCGGGAGTGGAGCTGGTGACCCACAGGGGTAAGGTGCGGCAGGAAACACATTACCGTTGATGACTTCTTGCCGCTTGACTTCACTTTTCTTCAGCCTGAGGAGGTTTTCGGAGCTGATGAGTTGGCGCCAGCTTGGCGGGTCAGCCTCCAGCTCCGAAACGCGCGGCCAATTGTCCTCAGACTGGGGAGGCAGAAAGGACTGCTGGGAATCTGGACCTCCACTTCCTCCGGGCTCGACGCTGCAAGGGGAAGGAAAGCAGAGTGTGAGACAGAGAGAGACAAAGAGACAAGGACAGAGCGAGAGAGAGCACGAGACAGACGGAGAGCGAGAGAGACGGAGAGCGAGAGGGAGAGGGAGAGCGAGAGAGAGTGAGCGAGAGCGAGGGAGAGCGAACAAGAGGGAGAGCGAGAGCGAGCGAGCGAGGGAGAGCGAGAGCGAGGGAGAGCGAGAGCGAGAGCGAGAGCGAGAGAGCGAGAGCGAGAGCGTGAGAGTGAGAGAGCTGAGAGAGAGCGAGAGAGCAGAGCTGAGCGAGCGAGGGAGACGGGGAGAGAGAGAGGAGAGGAGTGAGAGGAGAGGGAGGGCGAGAGAGAGCGAGAGGCGAGAGCGAGAGCTAGTGAGAGCGAGAGCGAGAGAGCGAGAGAGACGGAGAACGAGGAGACGAGAGCGAGGGAGAGGGAGGGCGAGGGAGAGGGCGAGCGAGAGAGGGCGAGCGAGAGAGAGGGAGAGCGAGAGAGAGGGAGAGCGAGAGAGAGGGAGAGCGAGACAGACGGAGAGCGAGACAGACGGAGAGCGAGACAGACGGAGAGCGAGACAGACGGAGAGCGAGACAGACGGAGAGCGAGACAGAGAGCGAGACAGACAGAGCAAGAGAGAGAGCGAGACAGACGGAGAGCGAGAGAGAGCGAGAAAGACGGGGAGCGAGAGAGACGGAGAGCGAGAGAGAGAGCGAGACAGACGGAGAGCGAGAGAGAGAGCGAGACAGATGGAGAGCGAGAGAGAGAGCAAGACAGTCGGAGAGAGAGAGCGAGAGAGACGGAGAGCGACGGTGAGCGAGAGAGACGGAGAGCGACGGAGAGCGAGAGCGGCGGAGAGCGAGAGAGGCGGAGAGCGAGAGAGGCGGAGAGCGAGAGAGGCGGAGAGCGAGACAGGCGGAGAGCGAGAGAGGCGGAGAGCGAGAGAGGCGGAGAGCGAGACAGGCGGAGAGCGAGACAGGCGGAGAGCGAGACAGACGGAGAGCGAGACAGACAGAGAGCGAGACAGACGGAGAGCGAGACAGACGGAGAGCGAGACAGACGGAGAGCGAGAGAGAGAGAGCGAGACAGACGGAGAGCGAGAGACAGAAAGTGAGACAGACGGAGAGCGAGAGAGAGACTGGAGAAGCTGGGGTTGTTCTCCTTAGAGCAGAGAAGGTTAAGGGAAGATTTAATAGAGATGTTGAAAATCATGAAGGGTTTTGATAAGAGTAGATAGGGAGAAACTGTTTCCATTGGCAGGAGGGTCAGTAACCAGAGGACACAGATTGAAGATAATTGGCAAAAAAGCCATGGCGGAGATGAGAATTATTTTATGCAGTGAGTTATGATGATCTGCCTGAAAGGGTGCCTTCTGGTTGAAATGATTGAACGATTTATCCTGGTTACCTGCTCTCCTTAATAACCGAGTGACTGGCTGGGCCACTTCAGTGGGCATACAGGAGAGTAGGGTGGCAGTTCCGACTGGGCAGGGGTGGCAGGTGAAGCAGTTGGGTTAGTATCAGGGAATCTTGCATGGCAGGAGGAGGCCAATCAAGCCCATCGTGCCTGTGCGGGCTCTCTGAACAAGCCATCCAATGAGTCCCATACCCTGTGCTCCTTCCCCGACGTCCTGTTAATATTTCCTCTGGCCTTGGAGGGGGAGCAGCGGAGAGTCTCCAGAATGATACCAGGGGCTCAAAGGGTTAAATCACGAGGACAGGCTGCACGGACTGGGCTTGTAGACCCTCGAGCTTAGAAGATTAAGGGGCGATCTAATCGTGGTATTTAAAACGTTAAAAGTATTCGATCGTGTAGAGAGAGAGAAACTATTTCCTCTGGTGGGGTGAGTCCAGAACAAGGGGGGCATCACCTTAAACTTAGAGCCAGGCCGTTCAGGGGTGATGTCAGGAAGCACTTCTTCACACAAAGGGCAGTGGAAATCTGGAACTCTCCCCCCCAAAAAAGCTGTCGAGGCTGGGGGTCAATTGAAATTTTCAAAAGTGAGATTGATAGATTTTTGTTAGACAAGGGTATTAAGGGTTACGGAACCAAGGCGGGTAGATGGGGTTAAGATACAGATCAGCCACGATCTCATTGATTGGTGGAGAGGCTGGAGGGGTTGAATGGCCTCCTGCTGTTTCTATGCTTCCTTTTCAAGTATTTATCAGATTCCCCTTTTGAAAGTTACCATTGAATCTGCTTCCACCGCCCTGTTCAGGCAGCGCATTCCAGATCACAACAACGCACTGCGTAAAAAACAATTCTCCACGTCCCCCCCTCTGGTTCTTGTTTCAACAACCAGCCCGCAGATTTCATGCTTGACTATTTTATCGATGTCGGCCCAAAAAATGGCCAGCTGTATTGAATTCGATTTCAGAGCTTGATTTGATCTGATGGTACAAAAACCGTGACCAGCACACCAGACTCCTGCACTCTCTGAAGTAATTTAATCTGTCCTAGACACTTTCATCGCTCCACCGTTGGCGGCCGTGCCTTCAGCCGCCTGGGCACCCGAGCTCTGGAATTCCCTCCCTAAACCTCTCCGCCTCTCTCTCCTCCTTTAAGACGCTCCTTAAAACCTGCCTCTTTGACCAAGCTTTTGGCCATCTGCCTTAATATCGTCTTATGTGACTCGGTGTCAAATTTTTGGCTGATTTAAGTTCCTGTGAAGCGCCTTGGGACGTTTTACTACGTTAAAGGCGCTGTATAAAGGCACATTTTTGTTGTTGCATACACTACCAGACTTTATTTCAGTGATGGGGGAAGAGAGGCTGCAAGCGGGAGAGAGGAGAAAGGGAAAGGATATCACACAGGGAACGGAAGCTTAGAAAAAACAACAGATTGAGGAATGAGCTATCACAACAAACTCACGTCCCCAAACACCACATCAAATATTAATAATACCCAGAGAAGAAAAACAAAATGAGACTGTTGAATGTCCATGGGACAGGCTCCATCCGGCAGGGAGCAGCAATCTGTTAGGATCAGTATATCCAGAACACAGCGACATTCAGGAGCAAAGAGAAAGCCTTCAACGTAACAACAATTAGATCATCCTCAACCCCACCGACCCTCAACCCCACCGACCCTCAACCCCACGCCGACACTCAACCCCACCCCGACCCTCAACCCCACCGACCCTCAACCCTACCGACCCTCAACCCCACAGCCGACACTCAACCCACCCCGACCTCAACCCACCGACCCTCAACCCCACCGACCCTCAACCCTACCGACCCTCAACCCCACGCCGACACTCAACCCCACCCGACCCTCAACCCACCGACCCTCAACCCCACCGACCCTCAACCCTACCGACCCTCAACCCCACGACCCTCAACCCCACCCCGACCCTCAACCCCACCGACCCTCAACCCTACCGACTCTCAACCCCACCGACCCTCAACCCCACCGACCCTCAACCCCACCGACCCTCAACCCTACCGACCCTCAACCACACGACCCTCAACCCCACCGACCCTCAACCCTACCGACCCTCAACCCCACGACCCTCAACCCCACCGACCCCTCAACCCCACCGACCCTCAACCCTACCGACCCTCAACCCCACGCCGACACTCAACCCCACCCCGACCCTCAACCCCACCGACCCTCAACCCTACCGACCCTCAACCCCCACGCCGACACTCAACCCCCACCCCGACCCTCAACCCCACCGACCCTCAACCCCACCGACCCTCAACCCCACCCCGACCCTCAACCCCACCCCGACCCTCAACCCCACTGACCTACCCCGAGACCCTCAACCCCACCGACCCTCAATCCCACCGACCCACAACCCCACCGACCCACCCTATCCTCAACCCCACCGACCCTCAACCCCACCGACCCTCAACCCCACCCGACCCTCAACCCCACCCCGACCCTCAACCCCACCCCGACCCTCAACCCCACCCCGACCCTC
Organism: Somniosus microcephalus; assembly: GCF_052327205.1. Classification (NCBI taxonomy): domain Eukaryota; kingdom Metazoa; phylum Chordata; class Chondrichthyes; order Squaliformes; family Somniosidae; genus Somniosus; species Somniosus microcephalus. Next base: position 183,728,905 of record NC_140998.1, read on the forward strand.
AACCCCACCGACCCTCAACCCCACCCGACCCTTAACCCCACCCGACCCTTAACCCCACCCCGAACCACCCCGATCCTCAACCCCACCGAACAACCCTATCCTCCACCCAACCGACCCTCAACCCCACCGACCCTCAACCCCACCCTATCCTCAACCCCACCCGACCCCTCAACCCCACCGACCCTCAACCCCACCGGCCCACAACCCCACCGACCCACAACCCCACCGACCCGCAACCCCACCGACCCACCCCGACCCTCAACCCCACCGACCTTCAACCCCACCCCGACCCTCAACACCACCCCGACCCACCCCGACCCTCAACCCCACCGACCCACCTATCCTCAACCCCACCGACCCTCAACCCCGACCCTCAACCCCACCGACCCAACCCCACCCTCAACCCCACCCACCCACCTTCTCCCCAATCCCCGAACCCCACCCACCACACCAGTGCCCATACCCAGCCCCACCTCGCAGTCAGAGGCTGCGCTGATTGGATGGTGCTCTGAGTGAGATTGGGGAGCCCTTGCTCTCGGCCCCGGGGATGGTGCCGTGGTGGAGGACGCTCTCCCGCTACACCAGCGGCTCCCCGCTCCCCGAAGCGAGGAAAGGTTGGCACGTACTTTCGGCTCTGCAGGTCGGTGGCCTTGGCGGCTGCCTGGATGTCCACGTCACTCCTGGAGCGTGGCTGCTTGCCCTTTGTCGATCCCTTGTTAGAGCGACGCCGCTCGCTGTAGGTGCGCAGGCTTTCCGAGCGGCCGAGCTTCCCCGGCAGTCTTTGCAGGTGGCGGGAAAAGGGAAAAGAACCCGTCACCCCTGGCTCACACACAGAGGGAGAGAGGGAGGGGGGCACAGAGGGCATCACACACAGAGGGAGAGGGGGAGAGAGGCACAGAGGGCATCACACACAGAGGGAGAGGGGGAGAGAGGCACAGAGGGCATCACACACAGAGGGAGAGAGGGGGAGAGAGGCACAGAGGGCATCACACACAGAGGGAGAGGGGGAGAGAGAGCACAGAGGGCATCACACACAGAGGGAGAGGGGAGAGAGCACAGAGGGCATCACACACAGAGGGAGAGGGGGAGAGAGGCACAGAGGGCATCACACACAGAGGGAGAGGGGGAGAGGGGGGCACAGAGGCATCACACACTGAGGGAGAGAGGGGAGCACAGAGGGCATCACACACAGAGAGGGAGAGAGGGGCACAGAGGGCATCACACACTGAGGGCGAGGGGGGAGAGAGGGCACAGAGGGCATCACAGGGGGAGAGGGGGGGCACAGAGGGCATCACACACTGAGGGAGAGAGGGGGCACAGAGGGCATCACACACAGAGGGAGTGGGGGGAGAGAGGGCATCACACACTGAGGGAGAGAGGGAGGCACAGAGGGCATCACACACAGAGGGAGTGGGGGAGAGGGGGGCACAGAGGGCATCACACACAGAGGGAGAGGGGGCACAGAGGGCATCACACACTGAGGGAGAGGGGAGAGAGAGGGGGCACAGAGGGCATCACACACTGAGGGAGAGAGGGAACCACACACTGAGAGGGGGGGAGAGGAGGAGAGAGGGCACAGAGGGCATCGCACACTGAGGGGGGAGAGGGGCACAGAGGGCATCACACAGGGAGAGAGGGCACAGAGGGCATCACACACAGAGGGGGGAGAGGGCACAGAGGGCATCACACACTGAGGGAGAGAGGGCACAGAGGGCATCACACACAGAGGGAGAGAGGGCACAGAGGGCATCACAACACA
>NC_140998.1:183731163-183776163 GCF_052327205.1 Somniosus microcephalus
GAAACATGCATCACCACCAACCTGATTTTCCTTCTGAAAATAGAGCATTGCAAGCCATTAATATCACGACACAGAGAGAGGGAGAGGGAGGGGGGGACAGAGAGACTGGGCCAATTTGTGTCAGTCAGGCCAAACGATCCCACAGACACATCCCGGGAGCGGAGAAGCAGTGGAATCCAGGAGGACGGCACGCTGACTGACTGCCAGGTTCCACGGGCCTCAACCGCCCTCTGGCGCCTCGCTCAGCTGGGCCGGCCATTCGACCATGGGGGGAATCGTGAGCCCGATGCAGCCCTCGCCCGGCGTCCCCGACATGTGAGGCGGGTGGCGAGTTGGGGGCTGGTCTCTCCTTTGTCTAGCTTGGGGTAGTCGAGAGCAAGCGGGTGCCCCCCCCCCCCTCTCTGGGAGAGAGCAGGGGTCTCGCTCTCATCCAACGGATGGCACTTGCCTCAGTGCCACGTCGGGCAATGCAGTTACACACAAAGAACTCGGGGAGTGTCTATACAGATTTAGCCTCTCTCTGTGCGCTATTTGGCACTGGCCTCTCTCTCCCTCCGCAACTCTTTCTTCCACCCTCCCCGTGCCACCCCCCCAAGCCATGAGCCACGTGCTGCGATTTGACGGGGGTCCCACAGCTCACTGCACTGAACCGGGAGGCTCCGGCACAGCAGTCGGGACTGTGTCCCGCCTTCTATTGCAAGAACGGTCGTTGCAAAAACACACTGATCAGAGCAGCGAGATCTCAGTGACCGCAGCAACATCAAATAAACTGCTCCTTCAGATATCTGACCAGGCATTGGGTCTTGTACTCTCACACGTATACTCCCTTCACATGCTCTCGCACCCCCTCTCACACGCACTCACTCGCCCCTCCCTCGCGCTCACTCGCCCCCTCTCGCGCTCACTCGCCCCCTCTCGCGCTCACTCGCCCCCTCTCGCGCTCTCCCCCCCTCACTGGCTCGCCCCCTCTCACTGGCTCGCCCCCTCATACTCACTCGCCCCCTCTCACACTCACTCGCCCCCTCTCACACTCACCTGCCCCCTCTCACACTCACCCGCCCCCTCTCACACTCACCCGCCCCCTCTCACACTCACCCGCCCCCTCTCACACTCACTCGCCCCCCTCACACTCACTCGTCCCCCTCACACTCACTCGCACCCTCACATGCTCCCTACTTGCTCACGTGCATGCACTCACTCGCACACATGTTCACTCATGCGTGCCCTCGCACTCTTACACATACTCGCTTTCACACTCAAGCGTCTGCCTGCTTACTCTTGCAGCCCACTCTTGCACGTCCCCCTTGCCCTCATACATGCACTCACGCAGTTGTGCGCTCAGTTGCACACGCCTTCTTACACTGGCGTACTCTCACATTCGAGCTCTTGCCACACACTCACTCGTGCTCGCATGCACGCGCACACACTTGCACTCTCGCACACACGCTCGCACTCGCACACACACACACACTTATTCTCTCATGCACGCTCGCTCCTGCACGCACACACTTGCACCCTCACACATGCTCACTAATGCGCACACACACACGGTCGTGCTCTTGACTCGCATCCCACTCGCACTAGCACTCAACACTCGTGCGCACACACACACATGCACGCTATCAAACACGCATGCTCGCTCTCCCACGCGGTCGCGATCTCACTCTCGCACACTTTCTCCCCACCCTCACTGCCACCTTTCACAATCCAGAACCACTCCCGGCAAAGGCACATTGTACCTGCCTTCTCCTCCCTGCTCTCGCGAGGGGGCGGACTCTCGCTGGGATACAGGTTCCACGGGTGCTGGACTCCCTCCGGGTCCAGATCAGAGTGGCCATCGTTCATGCGTGGGCCCAGACTAGGAGTTCCAGACAGCAACTCCATCATGGGGAGGGGGGCATCGAGCCCAATCCCTGTCCTCACCAGAGATCCCCGCCATCACTTTCCAGTAAAGGGGACAGGGGGAAGATCACTGGACAGCGATCAGGAGCAGGAGCCAAGGCTCACTGCCCACACACCCCAACCAACTAACTCAGCACAGGCCGGGGATGGAGCCTAGGCCTTTCCTGCTCTGTGTGTGTGTGGGGGGGGGCTCAGTCCCACACCGGGTGAGATCAGGCTAACTCAGCACAGGCCGGGGATGGAGCCTGGGCCTTTCCTGCTCTGTGTGTGGGGGGCTCAGTCCCACACCGAGTGAGATCAGGCTAACTCAGCACAGGCCGGGGATGGAGCCTGGGCCTTTCCTGCTCTGTGTGTGGGGCTCAGTCCCACACCGGGTGAGGTCAGGCTAACTCAGCACAGGCCGGGAATGGAGCCTGGGCCTTTCCTGATCTGTGTGTGTGTGTGTGTGTGTGTGTGTGTGTGTGTGTGTGTGTGTGGAGCCCAGTCCCAGACTTGGCCCAACGGTGACAGAACAAGCCTCTGATCCCAAGCTGAGGGCCGGAGCTGGTGTTTGAGCCCAGTGCGCCAGCGCTGGAGCACATGCCTGGACCAGTTCGCCTTCAGGTCCCAGGCCGGATCTTGACGCTCGACCCCCAGCGCGATGTGTCGGCCTCCTCGCAGGGCGATGACTCGGGAGGCCTCTCCGAAAGCCCCTCTCTTGCCCCCCTCCTGCCCTCTCACCACTGAGAAGCTGCCCTACCCCCCCGCATCCTGTGTTAATAGGGTTAGATCGCACTGAACGGTAAGGCTGCACACAAAGCTGACACTGCACGGGCACACAACACCGCAGGATCACGCCCGATAGATTCCAGATCGCGGATGGCTGATGATGCCCTTTGACCCAGTCCGGCGCGGGCGGGTGGGCGGAGAGCTGGGCTCGATCGATCAGCCGCACTCAGCATTTGCACCCGGCCTCGGTGGGGCAGGTTAACGGTCTGGAATGCATCGGTGGAAATCTGCAGACAGGATAGTAACACACAGCACGGGCGGCTTGGCGAAGTCCCGCGCGTTCCCGGGAGGTGGGAGGGAAGCCCGCCACGCCCATCGCCCCCACCCACGGGTGCCCTCCCCTGGCACCACCCTGCTCCTAACATTGCCACTGAGTGTTACTCTCCGGCGAAGCTCACACTCTGCGGTAAGTTCCGTGTGACTCCACCCAAAACTCTACCGATCTCAGTCTTGAACGCTCCAATTGACCCCCAGCCTCAACCGCTTTTTGGGGGGGAGAGTTCCAGATTTCTACCACCCTTTGTGTGAAGAAGTGCTTCCTGACATCACCCTGAATGGCCTGGCTCTAAGTTTAAGGTGATGCCCCCTTGTTCTGGACTCCCCCCACCAGAGGAAATAGTTTCTCTCTCTCTACACGATCGAATCCTTTAATCATCTTAAACACCACGATTAGATCAACCCTTAATCTTCTAAACTCGAGGGAATACAAGCCCAGTCTGTGCACCCTGTCCTCGTGATTTAACCCTTTTAGCCCCGGTGTCATTCTGGTGAATCTGCGCTGCTCCCCCTCCAAGGCCGAGATCTCCTCCCTGAGGTGTGGGGCCCAGGACTGAACGCACTGACTCCAGATGGATTCTGACCAGAGCTCCATACAGTTGGAGCGTCACTCCCACCCTGTGTATTCCAGCCCTCGAGATAAAGGCCAACACTCCATTAGCCTCTTTAATTATTTTTTGCGCTAGTTTTTCCTGATTTCTGTACATGGAGCTTTTTCAATGCAACAAAGTAACTAAACTGCCACAAGCCGGTGATGCGTGAACTATTCGGCTTCCAACGCCAACACGGTAAGCGAGAGCGACGCGAGAGCGCGGGATTACGGAGATGAGAGCGCGTTTACGTCCACCCCTGCTCGAAGCTTCCGGCGACTGAATGGCGAGGATCGCGGCTTTGGAAGAGAAGCCCAACGGGCCCCTTTCGAGGCAGAGCGCTCCCTCCGGACCCCCCCTCCCCCCGCTCGGGAACGGTTGGCGCGGGGACAGGCGAGGGAAGCTGGGAGGCGAGGCGAGGCTCGAGGGAGCAGAGGGTTAGAGAGGGAGGGCCAGGCGATACAGACAGACAAGACATGGAGACAGAGGGCCAGACAGGGAGACAGAGGGCCAGACAGGGAGGCAGAGGGCCAGACAGGGAGACAGAGGGCCAGACAGGGAGACAGAGGGCCAGACAGCATGGAGTTCTCCAGCAGCAGCAGACGACGAGTGGGAACCGGAGAACGTCATGGAGTTGCATCAGTTCCCATCCTCGGACCAGTAGCTCGTCCAATGTCAGGGGGGAAGCACGACACACATGAAGCCACCATCAGAGCCAACACCCCCCCCACCCACACCCTCCACTCCCAGGTAAAACCGAGAGCATGCCACGCTCCCAATTAAACCCACTCCCCCCTCAACCCCCGCCGCACCAGAATCCTGAGTGGGAACACAAATCTCCATGCTGCTTGGGTGGGGTGGGGGTGGGGGGTTCTGCATTCTTCCCTTTGCCTCAAGTCGGGAATCTCAGCTCCCGCACGGGGTACCCCCGCCCCCCGAGATTGGAGGGCGTGGGGCTAAGTCCCGCTGACTCAGCACAAGGCCGGGAATGGAGCCAGGGCCTTTCCTGCTCGGTCCCACCGAGGGAGCTGGGGCCTTTGACCGCCGAGATCCCCGAGGGAGTTCTGCCCCTCCGCTGCATCCCAAACCACTTCAATCGGACAAAGGGACGGAAGGGAAACAAGATGTGGAAAAAGTGTTTCAACAAACCAGCGGGATCTCACCTCTCGCTCTCCCCTCCCTCCTCGGGGCCATGCTCTCCGCCGGACACCTGCTCGCTCGACGATCCCATGCGCAGGCCAATATCCCCGGAGTCAGGAAAGGACTGGTTCTCATTCCCGGGTCTTAGGCTGGTCGAGGGATGAGCTGAGGGAAGGAGAAAGACTGTGTTAGTGTCACTCAGTAACTCCTCTCCCATCCCACTCCCTCAGCGCCCTGTGTTACTGACTGTATCTCTACTGATGTTAATCCAGCTCCCTCACACTGGCACTCAGTAACTCCTCTCCCCCAGCGCCCTGTGTTACTGACTGTATCTCTACTGATGTTAATCCAGTTCCCTCACACTGTAACTCAGTAACCCCTCTCCCCCAGCGCCCTGTGCTACTGACTGTATCTCTACTGATGTTAATCCAGCTCCCTCACACTGTAACTCAGTAACCCCTCTCCCCCAGCGCCCTGTGTTACTGACTGTATCTCTACTGATGTTAATCCAGCTCCCTCACACTGTCACTCAGTAACTCCTCTCCCCCAGCGCCCTGTGTTACTGACTATATCTCTACTGATGTTAATCCAGCTCCCTCACACTGTCACTCAGTAACTCCTCTCCCCCAGCACCCTGTGTTACTGACTGTATCTCTACTGATGTTAATCCAGTTCCCTCACGCTGTCACTCAGTAACCCCTCTCCCCCAGCGCCCTGTGTAACTGACTGTATCTCTGCTGATGTTAATCCAGTTCCCTCACACTGTCACTCAGTAACTCCTCTCCCCCAGCGCCCTGTGTGACTGACTGTATCTCTACTGATGTTAATCCAGCTCCCTCACACTGTCACTCAGTAACCCCTCTCCCCCAGCGCCCTGTGCTACTGACTGTATCTCTACTGATGTTAATCCAGCTCCCTCACACTGTCACTCAGTAACCCCTCTCCCCCAGCGCCCTGTGTTACTGACTGTATCTCTACTGATGTTAATCCAGCTCCCTCACACTGTCACTCAGTAACTCCTCTCCCCCAGCGCCCTGTGTTACTGACTGTATCTCTACTGATGTTAATCCAGCTCCCTCACACTGTCACTCAGTAACTCCTCTCCCCCAGCACCGTGTTACTGACTGTATCTCTACTGATGTTAATCCAGTTCCCTCACACTGTCACTCAGTAACCCCTCTCCCCCAGCGCCCTCTGTAACTGACTGTATCTCTGCTGATGTTAATCCAGTTCCCTCACACTGTCACTCAGTAACTCCTCTCCCCCAGCGCCCTGTGTTATTGACTGTATCTCTACTGATGTTAATCCAGCTCCCTCACACTGTCACTCAGTAACCCCTCTCCCCCAGCGCCCTGTGTTACTGACTATCTCTACTGATGTTAATCCAGCTCCCTCACACTGTCACTCAGTAACCCCTCTCCCCCAGCGCCCTGTGTTACTGACTGTATATCTACTGATGTTAATCCAGCTCCCTCACACTGGCACTCAGTAACCCAGCGCCCTGTGTTACTGACTGTATCTCTACTGATGTTAATCCAGCTCCCTCACACTGTCACTCAGTAACCCCTCTCCCCCAGCACCTTGTGTTACTGACTGTATCTCTACTGATGTTAATCCAGTTCCCTCACACTGTCACTCAGTAACTCCTCTCCCCCAGCGCCCTGTGTTACTGACTGTATCTCTACTGATGTTAATCCAGCTCCCTCACACTGTCACTCAGTAACCCCTCTCCCCCAGCACCCTGTGTTACTGACTGTATCTCTACTGATGTTAATCCAGCTCCCTCACACTGTCACTCAGTAACCCCTCTCCCCCAGCACCCTGTGTTACTGACTGTATCTCTACTGATGTTAATCCAGCTCCCTCACACTGTCACTCAGTAACCCCTCTCCCCCAGCACCCTGTGTTACTGACTGTATCTCTACTGATGTTACTCCAGCTCCCTCACACTGTCACTCAGTAACCCCTCTCCCCCAGCGCCCTGTGTTACTGACTGTATCTCTACTGATGTTAATCCAGCTCCCTCACAATGTCACTCAGTAACTCCTCTCCCCCAGCGCCCTGTGTAACTGACTGTATCTCTACTGATGTTAATCCAGCTCCCTCACACTGGCACTCAGTAACCCCTCTCCCCCAGCGCCCTGTGTTACTGACTGTATCTCTACTGATGTTAATCCAGCTCCCTCACACTGTCACTCAGTAACCCCTCTCCCCCAGCGCCCTGTGTTACTGACTGTATCTCTACTGATGTTAATCCAGTTCCCTCACACTGTCACTCAGTAACCCCACTCCCCCAGCGCCCTGTGTCACTGACTGTATCTCTACTGATGTTAATCCAGCTCCCTCACACTGGCACTCAGTAACCCCTCTCCCCCAGCGCCCTGTGTTACTGACTATATCTCTACTGATGTTAATCCAGCTCCCTCACACTGTCACTCAGTAACCCCTCTCCCCCAGCGCCCTGTGTTACTGACTGTATCTCTACTGATGTTAATCCAGTTCCCTCACACTGTCACTCAGTAACTCCTCTCCCCAGCACCCTGTGTTACTGACTATATCTCTACTAATGTTAATCCAGCTCCCTCAAACTGTCACTCAGTAACCCCTCTCCCCCAGCGCCCTGTGTTACTGACTGTATCTCGACTGATGTTAATCCAGTTCCCTCACACTGTCACTCAGTAACCCCTCTCCCCCAGCGCCCTGTGTTACTGACTGTATATCTACTAATGTTAATCCAGCTCCTTCATACTGTTATTCAGTAACCTCTCTCCCCCAGCACCCTGTTACTGACTGTATCTCTACTGATGTTAATCCAGCTCCCTCACACTGGCACTCAGTAACTCCTCTCCCCCAGCACCGTGTTACTGACTGTATCTCTACTGATGTTAATCCAGTTCCCTCACACTGTCACTCAGTAACCCCTCTCCCCCAGCGCCCTGTGTAACTGACTGTATCTCTGCTGATGTTAATCCAGTTCCCTCACACTGTCACTCAGTAACTCCTCTCCCCCAGCGCCCTGTGTTATTGACTGTATCTCTACTGATGTTAATCCAGCTCCCTCACACTGTCACTCAGTAACCCCTCTCCCCCAGCGCCCTGTGTTACTGACTATCTCTACTGATGTTAATCCAGCTCCCTCACACTGTCACTCAGTAACCCCTCTCCCCCAGCGCCCTGTGTTACTGACTGTATATCTACTGATGTTAATCCAGCTCCCTCACACTGGCACTCAGTAACCCAGCGCCCTGTGTTACTGACTGTATCTCTACTGATGTTAATCCAGCTCCCTCACACTGTCACTCAGTAACCCCTCTCCCCCAGCACCTTGTGTTACTGACTGTATCTCTACTGATGTTAATCCAGTTCCCTCACACTGTCACTCAGTAACTCCTCTCCCCCAGCGCCCTGTGTTACTGACTGTATCTCTACTGATGTTAATCCAGCTCCCTCACACTGTCACTCAGTAACCCCTCTCCCCCAGCACCCTGTGTTACTGACTGTATCTCTACTGATGTTAATCCAGCTCCCTCACACTGTCACTCAGTAACCCCTCTCCCCCAGCACCCTGTGTTACTGACTGTATCTCTACTGATGTTAATCCAGCTCCCTCACACTGTCACTCAGTAACCCCTCTCCCCCAGCGCCCTGTGTTACTGACTGTATCTCTACTGATGTTAATCCAGTTCCCTCACACTGTCACTCAGTAACTCCTCTCCCCAGCGCCCTGTGTTACTGACTGTATCTCTACTGATGTTAATCCAGCTCCCTCACACTGGCACTCAGTAACCCCTCTCCCTCAGCGCCCTGTGTTACTGACTGTGTCTCTACTGATGTTAATCCAGCTCCCTCACAATGTCACTCAGTAACTCCTCTCCCCCAGCGCCCTGTGTAACTGACTGTATCTCTACTGATGTTAATCCAGCTCCCTCACACTGGCACTCAGTAACCCCTCTCCCCCAGCACCCTGTGTTACTGACTGTATCTCTACTGATGTTAATCCAGCTCCCTCACACTGGCACTCAGTAACCCCTCTCCCCCAGCGCCCTGTGTTACTGACTGTATCTCTACTGATGTTAATCCAGCTCCCTCACACTGTCACTCAGGAACCGCTCTCCCCCAGCGCCCTGTGTTACTGACTGTATCTCTACTGATGTTAATCCAGTTCCCTCACACTGTCACTCAGTAACCCCACTCCCCCAGCGCCCTGTGTCACTGACTGTATCTCTACTGATGTTAATCCAGCTCCCTCACACTGGCACTCAGTAACCCCTCTCCCCCAGCGCCCTGTGTTACTGACTATACCTCTACTGATGTTAATCCAGCTCCCTCACACTGTCACTCAGTAACCCCTCTCCCCCAGCGCCCTGTGTTACTGACTGTATCTCTACTGATGTTAATCCAGTTCCCTCACACTGTCACTCAGTAACTCCTCTCCCCAGCACCCTGTGTTACTGACTATATCTCTACTAATGTTAATCCAGCTCCCTCAAGCTGTCACTCAGTAACCCCTCTCCCCCAGCGCCCTGTGTTACTGACTGTATCTCGACTGATGTTAATCCAGTTCCCTCACACTGTCACTCAGTAACCCCTCTCCCCCAGCGCCCTGTGTTACTGACTGTATATCTACTAATGTTAATCCAGCTCCTTCATACTGTTATTCAGTAACCTCTCTCCCCCAGCACCCTGTTACTGACTGTATCTCTACTGATGTTAATCCAGCTCCCTCACACTGGCACTCAGTAACTCCTCTCCCCCAGCACCGTGTTACTGACTGTATCTCTACTGATGTTAATCCAGTTCCCTCACACTGTCACTCAGTAACCCCTCTCCCCCAGCGCCCTGTGTAACTGACTGTATCTCTGCTGATGTTAATCCAGTTCCCTCACACTGTCACTCAGTAACTCCTCTCCCCCAGCGCCCTGTGTTATTGACTGTATCTCTACTGATGTTAATCCAGCTCCCTCACACTGTCACTCAGTAACCCCTCTCCCCCAGCGCCCTGTGTTACTGACTATCTCTACTGATGTTAATCCAGCTCCCTCACACTGTCACTCAGTAACCCCTCTCCCCCAGCGCCCTGTGTTACTGACTGTATATCTACTGATGTTAATCCAGCTCCCTCACACTGGCACTCAGTAACCCAGCGCCCTGTGTTACTGACTGTATCTCTACTGATGTTAATCCAGCTCCCTCACACTGTCACTCAGTAACCCCTCTCCCCCCGCACCTTGTGTTACTGACTGTATCTCTACTGATGTTAATCCAGTTCCCTCACACTGTCACTCAGTAACTCCTCTCCCCCAGCGCCCTGTGTTACTGACTGTATCTCTACTGATGTTAATCCAGCTCCCTCACACTGTCACTCAGTAACCCCTCTCCCCCAGCACCCTGTGTTACTGACTGTATCTCTACTGATGTTAATCCAGCTCCCTCACACTGTCACTCAGTAACCCCTCTCCCCCAGCACCCTGTGTTACTGACTGTATCTCTACTGATGTTAATCCAGCTCCCTCACACTGTCACTCAGTAACCCCTCTCCCCCAGCACCCTGTGTTACTGACTGTATCTCTACTGATGTTAATCCAGCTCCCTCACACTGTCACTCAGTAACCCCTCTCCCCCAGCGCCCTGTGTTACTGACTGTATCTCTACTGATGTTAATCCAGTTCCCTCACACTGTCACTCAGTAACTCCTCTCCCCAGCGCCCTGTGTTACTGACTGTATCTCTACTGATGTTAATCCAGCTCCCTCACACTGGCACTCAGTAACCCCTCTCCCCCAGCGCCCTGTGTTACTGACTGTATCTCTACTGATGTTAATCCAGCTCCCTCACAATGTCACTCAGTAACTCCTCTCCCCCAGCGCCCTGTGTAACTGACTGTATCTCTACTGATGTTAATCCAGCTCCCTCACACTGGCACTCAGTAACCCCTCTCCCCCAGCGCCCTGTGTTACTGACTGTATCTCTACTGATGTTAATCCAGCTCCCTCACACTGGCACTCAGTAACCCCTCTCCCCCAGCGCCCTGTGTTACTGACTGTATCTCTACTGATGTTAATCCAGCTCCCTCACACTGTCACTCAGTAACCGCTCTCCCCCAGCGCCCTGTGTTACTGACTGTATCTCTACTGATGTTAATCCAGTTCCCTCACACTGTCACTCAGTAACCCCACTCCCCCAGCGCCCTGTGTCACTGACTGTATCTCTACTGATGTTAATCCAGCTCCCTCACACTGGCACTCAGTAACCCCTCTCCCCCAGCGCCCTGTGTTACTGACTATATCTCTACTGATGTTAATCCAGCTCCCTCACACTGTCACTCAGTAACCCCTCTCCCCCAGCGCCCTGTGTTACTGACTGTATCTCTACTGATGTTAATCCAGTTCCCTCACACTGTCACTCAGTAACCCCTCTCCCCCAGCGCCCTGTGTTACTGACTGTATATCTACTAATGTTAATCCAGCTCCTTCATACTGTTATTCAGTAACCTCTCTCCCCCAGCACCCTGTTACTGACTGTATCTCTACTGATGTTAATCCAGCTCCCTCACACTGGCACTCAGTAACCCAGCGCCCTGTGTAACTGACTGTATCTCTACTGATGTTAATCCAGTTCCCTCACACTGTCACTCAGTAACCCCTCTCCCCCAGCGCCCTGTGTTACTGACTGTATCTCTACTGATGTTAATCCAGTTCCCTCACACTGTCACTCAGTAACTCCTCTCCCCAGCACCCTGTGTTACTGACTGTATCTCTACTGATGTTAATCCAGCTCCCTCACACTGTCACTCAGTAACCCCTCTCCCCCAGCGCCCTGTGTTACTGACTGTATCTCTACTGATGTTAATCCAGCTTCCTCACACTGTCACTCAGTAACCCCTCTCCCCCAGCACCCTGTATTACTGACTATATCTCTACTGATGTTAATCCAGCTCCTTCATACTGTTATTCAGTAACCCCTCTCCCCCAGCACCCTGTTACTGACTGTATCTCTACTGATGTTAATCCAGTTCCCTCACAATGTCACTCAGTAACTCCACTCCCCCAGCGCCCTGTGTTACTGACTGTATCTCTACTGATGTTAATCCAGCTCCCTCACACTGTCACTCAGTAACCCCTCTCCCCCAGCGCCCTGTGTTACTGACTGTATATCTACTAATGTTAATCCAGCTCCCTCACACTGTCACTCAGTAACCACTCTCCCCCAGCGCCCTGTGTTACTGACTGTATATCTACTAATGTTAATCCAGCTCCCTCACAATGTCACTCAGTAACCCCTCTCCCTCAGCGCCCTGTGTTACTGACTGTATCTCTACTGATGTTAATCCAGCTCCCTCACACTGGCACTCAGTAACTCCTCTCCCCAGCACCCTGTGTTACTGACTGTATCTCTACTGATGTTAATCCAGCTCCCTCACAGTCACTCAGTAACCCCTCTCCCCCAGCGCCCTGTGTTACTGACTGTATCTCTACTGATGTTAATCCAGTTCCCTCACACTGTCACTCAGTAACCCCTCTCCCCCAGCGCCCTGTGTTACTGACTGTATCTCTACTGATGTTAATCCAGCTCCCTCACACTGTCACTCAGTAACCCCTCTCCCCCAGCACCCTGTATTACTGACTATATCTCTACTGATGTTAATCCAGCTCCTTCATACTGTTATTCAGTAACCCCTCTCCCCCAGCACCCTGTTACTGACTGTATCTCTACTGATGTTAATCCGGCTCCCTCACACTGTCACTCAGTAACCCCTCTCCCCCAGCGCCCTGTGTTACTGACTGTATATCTACTAATGTTAATCCAGCTCCCTCACACTGTCACTCAGTAACTCCTCTCCCCCCGCGCCCTGTGTTACTGACTGTATCTCTACTGATGTTAATCCAGCTCCCTCACACTGTCACTCAGTAACTCCTCTCCCCCAGCGCCCTGTGTTACTGACTGTATCTCTACTGATGTTACTCCAGCTCCCTCACACTGTCACTCAGTAACCACTCTCCCCCAGCGCCCTGTGTTACTGACTGTATATCTACTAATGTTAATCCAGCTCCCTCACAATGTCACTCAGTAACCACTCTCCCCCAGCGCCCTGTGTTACTGACTGTATCTCTACTGATGTTACTCCAGCTCCCTCACACTGTCACTCAGTAACCCCTCTCCCCCAGCGCCCTGTGTTACTGACTGTATCTCTACTGATGTTAATCCAGCTCCCTCACACTGTCACTCAGTAACCCCTCTCCCCCAGCGCCGTGTTACTGACTGTATATCTACTAATGTTAATCCAGCTCCCTCACACTGTCACTCAGTAACCACTCTCCCCCAGCGCCCTGTGTTACTGACTGTATATCTACTAATGTTAATCCAGCTCCCTCACAATGTCACTCAGTAACCCCTCTCCCTCAGCGCCCTGTGTTACTGACTGTATCTCTACTGATGTTAATCCAGCTCCCTCACACTGGCACTCAGCAACTCCTCTCCCCCAGCACCCTGTGTTACTGACTGTATCTCTACTGATGTTAATCCAGCTCCCTCACACTGTCACTCAGTAACCCCTCTCCCCCAGCGCCCTGTGTTACAGACTATATCTCTACTGATGTTAATCCAGCTCCCTCACAATGTCATTCAGTAACCCCTCTCCCCCCAGCGCCCTGTGTCACCTCCCCGAATCTTCCCCCTCCCCTCCACTCACCTGCGTCACTCTCGGAGTCCTCCCTCGACAGTGCGTGGCTCAAAAAAGAGGCGCCGGCGACCTCCGACCCCTCGGGGAGCGCTCCTCCTGACTTGTGCCTCCCGATGGCGTCGAGCGGGGATTTGGATGCCTGGCTGGAATTCTTCCGGTCAATGGCCGCTTTGACTGCGGGGGAATAAAAGAGAGAGAGAGAGACAGGGGAGCATTAAGTTAGAGGGTCTCGGGGACTGGGGCTGACGGGGGTGGGTTGAGTGTCGGGACCAGCCAACCCGGAATCGGAGACGTGTTAACGTTAAAACAGCCCGCGTGGGCGCGGCTCACTCCCAGCATGCATCTGTGGGGTCAAAGATCAAATGCCGCCCCTTCGCTTTAATGATTGAATGTTAGCAAGACAAGATCGACGGTGAGGGGCGTGAGACGGCGGGCAATCGGACCCCGAAACGCCCCCCGCCCCCTGGCATGCATGGTGCAACCTATCTGCCG
Source organism: Somniosus microcephalus (assembly GCF_052327205.1). NCBI lineage: Eukaryota > Metazoa > Chordata > Chondrichthyes > Squaliformes > Somniosidae > Somniosus > Somniosus microcephalus. The sequence continues at coordinate 183,745,011 of NC_140998.1, forward strand.
TTAACGAGGAACCTTCCGGCACATTCTGCTCGCCTGAGAGTGGGGGGGGGACTCACAGGCTTCCGAACTTCCGAGGGGGTCTTGGTTCTGAAGGCAGTCTCACTCCAAGGAAACGGTATTTTAACACAGCTCCTCGCATCTCCCAGTTACGCCTCAAAGGCTCCATGGGCCACGGTTCGCTTTCAGCGCAGTGACTGTTGTGTCATATCATGGGGAAAGGCAGCCAGCGTTGTGTGTGCACAGCACGATCCCACTTACAGCAACGAGGAGCCTCCAATGCTAAACCAATATCTTGGGGCGAAACGCCTCGGGAAATGTGCCGTGGATCTTATGCACACGCTTCAGGTGTCGGCCGTGGATCATTGCGGAGCGCTCCCACGCCTCAGAGTCGGAAGCTCGTGGGTTCGAATCTCACTCCGGAGACTCGAGCCCCATAATCGAGGCCGACATTCCCAGTGCTGAGGGAGCACTGCACTGTCGAAGTGGCAGTACTGAGGGATCGCTGCACTGTCGGAGGGGCAGTACTGAGGGAGCGCCGCACTGTCGGAGGGGCAGTACTGAGGGAACGCCGCACTGTCGGAGGGGCAGTACTGAGGGAGTGCTGCACTGTCGGAGGGGCAGTACTGAGGGAGCGCTGCACTGTTGGATGGGCAGTACTGAGGGAGCTCCTCACTGTCGGAGGGGCAGTACTGAGGGAGTGCTGCACTGTCACAGGGGCAGTACTGAGGCAGTGCCGCACCGTCGGAGGGGCAGCACTGAGGGAGTGCTGCACTGTCGGAGGGGCAGTACTGAGGGAGCGCCGCACAGTCGGAGGGACAGTACTGACGGAGCGCCGCACTGTCGGAGGGGCAGTACTGAGGGAGCACCGCACCGTCGAAGGGGCAGTATTGAGGGAGCGCCGCACTGTCGAAGGGGCAGTACTGAGGGAGCGCCGCACTGTCGGAGGAGCAGTACTGAGGGAGCGCCGCACTGTCGAAGGGGCAGTACTGAGGGAGCGCCGCACTGTCGGAGAGGCAGTACTGAGGGAGCGCCGCACTGTCGGAGGTGCCGGCTTTCGGATGAGACGTTAAACCGAGGCCCGTCTGCCCTCTCAGGTGGACACAAAAGATCCCACGGCCAATATTTCGAAGAAGAGCAAGGGGGGGATTCTCCCCGGTGTCCTGGGCCAATTGTTATCCCTCCGGTCATTATCGCGTTGCTGTTTATGAGATCTTGCTGTGCGCAAATTGCGACCACGCTTCAGGGAGGGCGGGAGGGGATTGAGCTGCAGGAACGCTGGCCGCTTCGTGTTCCCGACTCTCAAACCCAGAGCCCAAGTGCAGCAGGCTCCCCTCTGCCAGCCCAGCCCAGATCAGGAGATGGTCCCCGGGATCATCCCGACGCGTGTCGAGCTCAGTGCCTGCTGGCAGGGAAGCGGGAGCAGGGCATTTACCCGCCGAGCCTCTGAAAACCACGGCCCTCGACCCCCCCCCCCACGAAATAGTCGCGGGGCCCGGTCTCGTCGCCCGCGAGGGCGGGGGCGGGGAGTTCGCTGCTGACCCAAGGCCGTGCGATTCCGACCGCGCACCCTCTCCAGCTCCGGGGCCGCCTTCCCTCGCCTCCGTGACTCCGCCGCTGCCCCGAGCTCATCTGCCACGGAAACCCTCATCCCCCGCGCCCTCTTCACCTCCAGACTCCGCGATCCCGACCCTCTCCTGGCCGATCCTCCCACCCTCCGTGAACCGGAGCTCACCTGCTGCCCCCGTGCCCTAACCCGCCCCGAGTCCCGTTCACCCATCGCCCCCCGTTGCTTACTGGCCTACATTGGCTCCCGGTCCGGTAACGCCTCGAATTTAAAATTCTCATCCTTGTTTTCAAATCCCTCCATGGCCCTCGCCCCTCCCTATCTCTGTAAGCTCCTTCAGCCCCACAACCATAGAGTCATAAAGTTATACAGCACAGAAAGAGGCCCTTCGGCCCATCGTGTCCGCACCGGCCATCAAGCCCTGTCCATTCCAATCCCATTTTCCAGCACTTGGTCCGTAGCCTTGTATGCTATGGCGTTTCAAGTGCTCATCTAAATGCTTCTTGAATGTTGTGAGGGTTCCTGCCTCTACCACCCTCCGAGATCTCTGCGCTCCTCTAATTCCGGCCTCTTGCGCATCCCCCGATTTCCATCGCTCCACCATTGGCAGCCGTGTCATCAGCTGCCTGGGCCCTAAGCTCCGGAATTCCCTCCCTAAACCTCTCCGCCTCTCTTGCCTCCTTTAAGACGCTCCTTAAAACCGACCTCTTTCACCAAGCGTTTGGTCGCCTGTCCCTAATATCCCCTTATGTGGCTCGGTGTCAAATTTTGTTTGATAATCGCTCCTGTGAAACGCCTTGGGACGTTTTACTGCGATAGAGGCCCGATATAAATGCAAGTTGACCGACTTGACCGAGACTGTGCAGGAAGGTTGTTCCTCACCAGGCGGGCGAGCGGTTAGTGGCGAGTATGGAGCATGCAATTATGTAGAAGGGTGTGAGGCTTGCCTACGGAGCATGCGGCAGCCCAGGGACATGCTGCAACCCCTGAACCAGGGCCCAGTGTTCCCCCACCCCCAGGCCTGTGAACCAAACCAGGCAGCCAACTCTCGCAGTCCGCCCCAACAAGGGGTAGCCCCTCACTTAAAAGAAGGCTGTGGACCATACCCCACGTTTAATGGTTCGGGGGGAGGAGGTGGCCCATGCTCCTGGTTGTTGGGCTTGGCTCACTTGCTCGCCCTCAGCCACCAGCCCCCTCCCTCGCCCCCTCCGATCCGCGGTGAATGTGGGCATGCCGCGAATATACTCAAGAGAGAGACTCGGGCAGGAGATGGTGAACACGGCGGGAAAAATCTACCTCCTTCCGGTCGTAGGTCAGCGTCTGAAAAACAAACGGAGCATGAGACAGCGGCGCCAGAGGTCGCAGGGTGAGGGGTCACAGGGTGAGGGTTGCAGGGTGAGGGGTTGCAGGGTGAGGGGTCGCCGGGTGAGGGGTCGCAGGGTGAGAGGTCGCGCGGTGAGGGGGCGGGGCAGGGCAGGGCGGGGTGTGAGAGGTCACAGAGTGGGCAGCTGAGGGGGGGCAGTGGGAGAGGTCGCGGGGTGAGACAGATACACCTCTCCCATGGAGGAAGATGATCTCCTGCGAACCCGAGCCACAGCCAACACGCTTCCAATTCCCCTCTCAAGGTCCGGGCGGTGCTCTCCCAGTCTGGAATAGTGTTTCCGAGGAGAATTCACTGAACGATCTGTGGAGGGCACCACCATCTGGTGGCAATTAGCCGATACTGCAGCCCAGAACTCCACAGCTTTTAAACACAGACAGGACACGGCAAAGGGAGGAGGGTCTCGTCTCCTCCTCAGTCCAGCTGTTTGCGGACAAGTTGGACAGCTCCCCTCCCCCAAACCTCCCCTCCCTAAACCTCCCCTCCCTCCTCTCCCCTCCCCCACGCCCTCCCCTCCCCAAACCTCCCCACCCCAAATCTCCCCTCCCTCCTCTCCCCTCCCCCTCCCCAAATCTCCCCTCCCTCCTCTCCCCTCCCCCACACCCTCCCCTCCCCAAACCTCCCCACCCCAAATCTCCCCTCCCTCCTCTCCCCTCCCCCTCCCCAAATCTCCCCTCCCTCCTCTCCCCTCCCCCACCCCCTCCCCTCCGTCCTCTCCCCTCCCCAAATCTCCCCTCCCCCACCCCCTCCCCTCCCCAAACCTGCCCACCCCAAACCTCCCCACCCCAAACCTCCCCTCCCCCTCCCCAAATCTCCCCTCCCTCCTCTCCCCTCCGCCACCCCCTCCCCTCCCCAAACCTCCCCTCCCCAAATCTCCCCTCCCCTTCCCCAAATCTCCCCTCCCTCCTCTCCCCTCCGCCACCCCCTCCCCTCCCCAAACCTGCCCACCCCAAACCTCCCCTCCCCAAATCTCCCCTCCCCCACCCCCTCCCCCAACCCAAACCTCCCCACCCCTCACCTCCCCTCCCCTCCCCCACCCCCTACCCTCTCCAAACATCCCCACCCCACATCAACCCTCCTCTCCCCTCCCCCTCTCCTCTCGCCTCCTCCCCCTTCCCCTCCCCACCTCACCGATCCCCTCGCCTCCACTTCTCCTCTCCCCTCGCCTCCTACTTTCCCCTCCCCTCACCTCCTCCTCTCCTCTCGCCTCCTCTTCTCCCCTCCCCACCTCACCGATCCCCTCCACCCCTTCTCCTCTCCCCTCCCCACCCCACCCATACTCTTCTCCCCATCCCGCCTCCTCTCCCCGTCCCACCCCTCCCCTCCCCCCCCCCACCCTAGTGAAGAGGGTCCCCCGATCGCTCCCCAGTGTAGGGGGTCCTCATTCCCCCGATCACTCCCCAGTGTGCAGGGTCCTCATTCCCCCGATCACTCCCCAGTGTAGAGGGTCCTCATTCCCCGATCACTCCCCAGTGTAGGGGGTCCTCATTCCCCGATCACTCCCCAGTGTAGAGGGTCCTCATTCCCCCGATCGCTCCCCAGTGTAGGGGGTCCTCATTCCCCCGATCACTCCCCAGTGCAGAGGGTCCTCATTCCCCCGATCACTCCCCAGTGTAGGGGGTCCTCATTCCCCCGATCGCTCCCCAGTGTAGAGGGTCCTCATTCCCCGATCACTCCCCAGTGTAGGGGGTCCTCATTCCCCCGATCACTCCCCGGTGTAGGGGGTCCTCATTCCCCGATCACTCCCCAGTGTAGAGGGTCCTCATTCCCCCGATCGCTCCCCAGTGTAGGGGGTCCTCATTCCCCCGATCACTCCCCAGTGTAGAGGGTCCTCATTCCCCCGATCGCTCCCCAGTGTAGAGGGTCCTCATTCCCCCGATCGCTCCCCAGTGTAGAGGGTCCTCATTCCCCCGATCACTCCCCAGTGTAGAGGGTCCTCATTCCCCCGATCACTCCCCAGTGTAGGGGGTCCTCATTCCCCCATCGCTCCCCAGTGTAGGGGGTCCTCATTCCCTGATCACTCCCCTGTGTAGAGGGTCCTCATTCCCCCGATCACTCCCCAGTGTAGGGGGTCCTCATTCCCCCATCACTCCCCAGTGTAGAGGGTCCTCATTCCCAGATCACTCCCCAGTGTAGGGGGTCCGCATTCCCCCGATCACTCCCCAGTGTAGGGGGTCCTCATTCCCCCATCGCTCCCCAGTGTAGGGGGTCCTCATTCCCTGATCACTCCCCAGTGTAGGGGGTCCTCATTCCCTGATCACTCCCCAGTGTAGGGGGTCCTCATTCCCCGATCACTCCCCTGTGTAGAGGGTCCTCATTCCCCCGATCACTCCCCAGTGTAGGGGGTCCTCATTCCCCCATCACTCCCCAGTGTAGAGGGTCCTCATTCCCAGATCACTCCCCAGTGTAGGGGGTCCGCATTCCCCCGATCACTCCCCAGTGTAGAGGGTCCATACCCAGACTCCAAGAGGACCCCCCCCCCGACCACCAGAGATCAGCGGGGTACATATCAGGAACACTACAAAGACCACCACCACACCAACCGAGACCGGAGAGGATCCCCATGCAAAACAACATTATCAGACCTGCACCACTCCTGTCCCACAGGGGAATAGGACCGCTACCAGCCAGACAGAGGGAGAGATGCACAGGACGTACGCAATACCTCAGACAGAAACAATCCATTAAGAGACAATAAGCAGATGTGCAGCAGCATCTACTTCCGCCTTATGGATCAAGGACTAATTAATAGAAAGAACTGTAACCATATTGTATTAACTTTTGTAGACAACTGGGGTGATCTTTTTTTTCCCCACACTTAGACACGACAAACACGTACCACTCTTTAACCTATCATAGAAAAAGATAAAACTTAACATGAAATCCTTATATATTTCGACCTGGAATATCCAAGGTCTACGCTCTTCAGTGCGAGAAGTGAAGAGTAGGACCCCAGCGTTCATAGAGGAAACTAAAGATCTAGATATTATCATTTTACAGGAAACTTGGTATAAAGGAAAAGGACACACTGGCTGTCCCCAAGGGTACACTGAGCTAGTGGTCCCCTCCAATAAATTACCAAGTGTAACCCAAGGCAGAGACTCCGGAGGCATACTGATCTGGTTTAAAACAGAACTTAAGAATTACATCAAATTTATAAAAAAGGGCGAAAACCATATGTGGCTCAAACTTGAGAGGGAGATTATCTCAAACACCCAAGATGTTTACATTTGCGCACTTTATATCCCTCCAATCGATTCCCCGTACTACAAAGAGGACACCTTCTCCAACATGGAGGGGGAAATTATCCAATACCAGGCCCAGGGGAACGTGTTGATCTGTGGGGACCTCAATTCAAGAACGGGCGAAGAACCAGACTTCACCAATAATCAGGGAAACAATTACGTATTCGGGAATAACCACTTTGACATCCCTTCCCTTCCATACAGGCATAACTGCGACAAGCAGTCAAATACCAACGGTAAACAGCTACTACAGCTCTGTCGAAACCTGGGTCTGTACATTGTCAATGGTAGGTTCATAGGAGACCTCCTAGGAAGATCGACCTACTGCTCACCTCTTGGCTGCAGCACAGTAGACTATATGATTACAGACTTGGACCCATCCTCTTTCAGAGCATTCACAGTCAAACCACAAACAACACTGTCAGATCACAGCCAAATTACTATGTTTCTCAAAAGGACAGAAACAAACAACATAGAAACACAACCCAGTAAACTGTACAACACCAAAAAATCGTACAGATGGGCCAAAAATGACACGGAAAAATACCAGAAAACAATTAGCAATGCATCAACTCAAGCTCTCTTAGACACCTTTCTGGATAACATATACACTCACAATAAAGAAGGTGTAAACCGGGCAGTTAGTAAACTAAACAATATTTTTGATAATTTGACAACAAATGCAAACTTGAAAGCTCGCAAGAACAAACCCAAAACAAAAAACTATGAAAAATGGTTTGACCATGATTGCCATAACATGAGGAAAAAACTTAGAAAACTATCAAACCAAAAACACAGACATCCAGAAAACGAGGAATTACGCCTTACTTATTGTCAGACGCTAACACAATACAGAAACACACTCAGGACCAAAAAAGAGCAATTTATTAAGAATACACTCAGCTCCATGGAGGAATCCATTGAGTCGAATTGTTTCTGGGACAACTTGAAAACACTACACAAAAAACAACACGACGATTTGTCCATTCAAAATGGGGACACATGGGTAAACCACTTTGAAAAATTATACCAGAAAAACACACTAAGACCAGAGCAACACCAAATACGCAAAAAACTGGAAAAGCTTGAAATGGCCATAAAAGATAACCAAAACCCGCTAGACGCCATAATAACAGAAAAAGAACTTCTTGAAAAACTCAAGGACCTGCGACCAGGAAAAGCTTGCGGGACAGACGGCATACTAAACGAGATGATTAAACACGCAGACGACAAACTGAAACTGGCTATCCTAAAACTCTTCAACTTGGTTCTGAGTGTCGGTTATTTCCCTGACATCTGGAACAAAGGACTCATAACACCCATATACAAAAGTGGGGACAAAATCGACCCAAACAACTATCGAGGCATCTGTGTAAACAGTAACCTGGGGAAGGTATTCTGTAGCATCATAAACTAAAGACTTATAAACTTCCTTGAAGAGCACAATGTCTTGAGTAAAAGCCAAATTGGATTCCTGCCAAACTATAGAACATCCGATCATATCTTCACCCTACAGACCCTAATTGACAAACACGTTCACCATAACAAAAGCAAAATCTACGCATGCTTTGTAGATTTCCAGAAGGCTTTCGACTCCATCTGGCATGACGGTTTATTCCTGAAACTTATCGAAAGCGGGGTAGGAGGTAAAACATATGATGTAATTAAATCAATGTATACAAACAATAAATGTGCAGTTAAAATTGGAGACAAACAAACAAAATACTTCCCACAGGGGCGGGGGGTGACGCAGGGCTCGCCAATCTCACCGACACTCTTTAATATTTACATTAATGGATTGGCAAAACTACTTGAACAATCTACAGCACCCGGCCTCACCCTATATGAATCCAAGGTTAAATTCCTCCTCTATGCCGACGACCTGGTTCTGCTGTCACCAACTAAGGAGGGTCTACAGCAGAACCTGGACCTGCTGGAGTCGTACTGCCAGACTTGGGCCCTGACAATAAATCCCCAAAAAACCAAAGTCCTTGTGTTCCAGCAAAGATCCAAACAACATGGACCCACAATAAATTTCACAGTAGGAACAACCAAAATTGAACAAACCACTCACTACACATACTTGGGCTTAAAAATCAGTTCTACGGGAAACTTCAAACTGGCTGTGAATGAACTGAAAGAGAAAGCAAGAAGGGCTTTCTATGCCATCAAAAAATCAATCCAAATAGAAATCCCAATTAGCATTTGGCTCAAAATTTTCAAATCAGTAATTGAACCAATTGCACTCTATGGCAGTGAGGTCTGGGGACCACTAACACAACAAGATTTTGCAAAATGGGACAAACACCCAATTGAGATCCTACATGCGGAATTCTGTAAAAGTATCCTCCGGACTCAAAGGAAAACAGTAAACAACGCATGCAGGGCGGAACTAGGCCAATACCCATTAATAATCACTATCCAAAAAAGAGCCACCAAATTTTGGAATCACCTACAAATGAGCAACCCCCAATGCTATCACTACGATGCCCTGAAATGCCAAGAGCTGACCATAAAGAAGAATACCCTCAGTCAACTAGTCCTGGGACTCAATAAAGTAACTAATAACAATACTAACAATAACCAGTCCCAGGACAGTGACAGGGTAACACAAAGAATTCGACCCAACACAATCGTCGCTAAGCAAAAGGAAAAATATCTGTCATATTGGGCAGAAACAACAAAAACCCAAAGCAAACTCAATTGCTACTTGGCCCTAAACAGACAATACAACATAGCTGATTACCTGACCATGGTAAAGGATAACAAACTGAGAAGAACCTTGACAAGGTACAGACTTAGCGAACATAGCCTAGCGATCGAAAAAGGCAGACACAGGCAGACCAGGCTGCCAAGAGAAGACAGGATATGCTCTCACTGCAGTCAGGGAGTAGTTGAGACAGAGATGCACTTCCTCACAGCCTGTGGAAAATATCAGGGCATCAGAGAGAATTTCTATCAAAAATTCTCACAAATATGCCCTGAATTCAGAAATCTGACTGACAACCAAAAACTCCCATTCCTACTGGGGGAGGAGAGAAGCTGTGTAACACTGGCGGCACACTATGTTACAGCTTGCCATGAACAGAGGGACAACCAGTAAACTAAGACAAGAGTATATATAAACAAGGCGAAAATATATTTATAAACTCAGGGATATACCTGTTTATACACTGTATGAATGGAACCGCGTTTATGTGTTCAACCATAAATGTATTTTGATGCTTTGGCAACATAAGATGTACCTTATCATGCCAATAAAGCGATTTGTATTGTATTGTATTATTGGGTCCTCATTCCCCCGATCACTCCCCAGTGTAGGGGGTCCTCATTCCCCCGATCACTCCCCAGTGTAGAGGGTTCTCATTCCCCCGGTCACTCCCCAGTGTAGAGGGTCCTCATTCCTCCGATCGGTCCCCAGTGTAGGGGGTCCTCATTCCCCGATCACTCCCCAGTGTAGAGGGTCCTCATTCCCCCGATCACTCCCTAGTGTAGGGGGTCCTGATTCCCCGATCACTCCCCAGTGTAGAGGGTCCTCATTCCCGATCACTCCCCAGTGTAGGGGGTCCTCATTCCCCCGATCACTCCCAAGTGTAGGGGGTCCTCATTCCCCCGATCACTCCCCAGTGTAGAGGGTCCTCATTCCCCCGATCACTCCCCAGTGTAGAGGGTCATCATTCCCCCGATCACTCCCCAGTGTAGAGGGTCCTCATTCCCCCGATCACTCCCCAATGTAGGGGGTCCTCATTACCCCATCACTCCCCAGTGTAGGGGGTCCTGATTCCCCCATCACTCCCCAGTGTAGGGGGTCCTCATTCCGCCGATCACTCCCCAGTGTAGGGGGTTCTCATTCCCCGATCACTCCCCAGTGTAGAGGGTCCTCATTCCCCCGATCACTCCCCAGTGTAGGGGGTCCTCATCCCCCGATCACTCCCCAGTGTAGAGGGTCCTCATTCCCCCGATCACTCCCCAGTGTAGAGGGTCCTCATTCCCCCGATCACTCCCCAGTGTAGGGGGTCCTCATTACCCGATCACTCCCCAGTGTAGAGGGTCCTCACTCCCCCGATCACTCCCCAGTGCAGGGGGTCCTCATTCCCCGATCACGCCCCAGTGTTGAGGGGTCCTCATTCCCCCGATCACTCCCCAGTGTAGAGGGTCCTCATTCCCCCGATCACTCCCCAGTGTAGGGAGACCTCATTCCCCCGATCACTCCCCAGTGTAGGGGGTCCTCATTCCCCGATCACTCCCCAGTGTTGAGGGGTCCTCATTCTCCGATCACTCCCCAGTGTAGAGGGTCCTCATTCCCCCCATCACTCCCCAGTGTAGAGGGTCCTCATTCCCCCGATCACTCCCCAGTGCAGGGGGTCCTCATTCCCCGATCACTCCCCAGTGTAGGGGGTCCTCATTCCCCCGATCGCTCCCCAGTGCAGGGGGTCCTCATTCCCCCGATCACTCCCCAGTGTAGGGGGTCCTCATTTCCCCGATCACTCCCCAGGGTAGAGGGTCCTCATTCCCCCATCACTCCCCAGTGTAGGGGGCCCTGATTCCCCCATCACTCCCCAGTGTAGGGGGTCCTCATTCTGCCGATCACTCCCCAGTGTAGGGGGTCCTCATTCCCCCGATCGCTCCCCAGTGTAGGGGGTCCTCATTCCCCCGATCACTCCCCAGTGTAGAGGGTCCTCATTCCCCCGGTCACTCCCCAGTGTAGGGGGTCCTCATTCCCCCGATCGCTCCCCAGTGTAGGGGGTCCTCATTCCCCCGATCGCTCCCCAGTGTAGAGGGTCCTCATTCCCCCGATCACTCCCCAGTGTAGAGGGTCCTCATTCCCCGATCACTCCCCAGTGTAGAGGGTCCTCATTCCCCCGATCGCTCCCCAGTGTAGGGGGTCCTCATTCCCCCATCGCTCCCCAGTGTAGAGGGTCCTCATTCCCTGATCACTCCACAGTGTAGGGGGTCCTCATTCCCCCGATCACTCCCCAGTGTAGGGGGTCCTCATTCCCCCGATCACTCCCCAGTGTAGGGGGTCCTCATTCCCCCGATCACTCCCCAGTGTAGAGGGTCCTCATTCCCCCGATCACTCCCCAGTGTAGGGGGTCCTCATTCCCCGTTTACTCCCCAGTGTAGGGGGTCCTCATTCCCCGATCACTCCCCAGTGTAGAGGGTCCTCATTCCCCTGATCACTCCCCAGTGTAGGGGGTCCTCATTCCCCGATCACTCCCCAGTGTAGGGGGTCCTCATGCCCCGATCACTCCCCAGTGTAGGGGGTCCTCATTCCCCCGATCACTCCCCAGTGTAGGGGGTCCTCATTCCCCCGATCACCCCCAGTGTAGGGGGTCCTCATTCCCCGATCACTCCCCAGTGTAGAGGGTCCTCATTCCACCATCGCTCCCCAGTGTAGGGGGTCCTCATTCCCCGATCACTCTCCAGTGTAGAGGGTCCTCATTCCCCCAATCACTCCCCAGTGTAGGGGGTCCTCATTCCCCGATCACTCCCCAGTGTAGGGGGTCCTCATTCCCCAATCACTCCCCAGTGTAGGGGGTCCTCATTCCCCCGATCACTCTCCAGTGTAGAGGGTCCTCATTCCCCCGATCACTCCCCAGTGTAGGGGGTCCTCATTCCCCCGATCACTCCCCAGTGTAGGGGGTCCTCATTCCCCAGTCACTCCCCCGTGTAGGGGGTCCTCATTCCCCCGATCACTCCCCAGTGTAGAGGGTCCTCATTCCCCCGATCACTCCCCAGTGTAGGGGGTCCTCGTTACCCGATCACTCCCCAGTGTAGAGGGTTCTCATTCCCCCGATCACTCCCCAGTGTAGGGGGTCCTCATTCCCCGCTCACTCCCCAGTGTAGGGGGTCCTCATTCCCCGATCACTCCCCAGTGTTGAGGGGTCCTCATTCCCCCGATCACTCCCCAGTGTAGGGAGTCCTCATTCCCCCCATCACTCCCCAGTGTAGAGGGTCCTCATTTCCCGATCACTCCCCAGTGTAGAGGGTCCACATTCCCCGATCACTCCCCAGTGTAGGGGGTCCTCATTCCCCCGATCACTCCCCAGTGTAGAGGGTCCTCATTCCCCCGATCACTCCCCAGTGTAGGGGGTCCTCATTCCCCGATCACTCCCCAGTGTAGGGTGTCCTCATTCCCCGATCACTCCCCATTGTAGAGGGTCCTCATTCCCCTGATCACTCCCCAATGTAGCGGGTCCACATTCCCCGATCACTCCCCAGTGTAGGGGGTCCTCATTCCCCCGATCACTCCCCAGTGTAGGGGGTCCTCATTCCCCCGATCACCCCCAGCGTAGGCGGTCCTCATTCCCCGATCACTCCCCACTGCAGAGGGTCCTCATTCCACCATCACTCCCCAGTGTAGAGGGTCCTCATTCCCCGATCACTCTCCAGTGTAGAGGGTCCTCATTCCCCCGATCACTCCCCAGTGCAGGGGGTCCTCATTCCCCGATCACTCCCCAGTGTAGGGGGTCCTCATTCCCCCGATCGCTCCCCAGTGTAGGGGGTCCTCATTCCCCCAATCACTCCCCAGTGTAGTGGGTCCTCATTCCCCCGATCACTCCCCAGTGTAGAGGGTCCTCATTCCCCGATCACTCCCCAGTGTAGGGGGTTCTCATTCCCCGCTCACTCCCCAGTGTAGAGGGTCCTCATTCCCCCGATCACTCCCCAGTGTAGAGGGTCCTCATTCCCCCGATCACTCCCCAGTGTAGGGGGTCCTCATTCCCGATCACTCCCCAGTGTAGGGGGTCCTCATTTCCCCGATCACTCCCCAGTGTAGAGGGTCCTCATTCCCCCATCACTCCCCAGTGTAGGGGGCCTTGATTCCCCCATCACTCCCCAGTGTAGGGGGTCCTCATTCTGCCGATCACTCCCCAGTGTAGGGGGTCCTCATTCCCCCGATCGCTCCCCAGTGTAGGGGGTCCTCATTCCCCCGATCACTCCCCAGTGTAGAGGGTCCTCATTCCCCCGGTCACTCCCCAGTGTAGCGGGTCCTCATTCCCCCGATCGCTCCCCAGTGTAGGGGGTCCTCATTCCCCCGATCGCTCCCCAGTGTAGAGGGTCCTCATTCCCCCGATCACTCCCCAGTGTAGAGGGTCCTCATTCCCCGATCACTCCCCAGTGTAGAGGGTCCTCATTCCCCCGATCGCTCCCCAGTGTAGGGGGTCCTCATTCCCCCATCGCTCCCCAGTGTAGAGGGTCCTCATTCCCCCGATCACTCCCCAGTGTAGGGGGTCCTCATTCCCCGTTTACTCCCCAGTGTAGGGGGTCCTCATTCCCCGATCACTCCCCAGTGTAGAGGGTCCTCATTCCCCTGATCACTCCCCAGTGTAGGGGGTCCTCATTCCCCGATCACTCCCCAGTGTAGGGGGTCCTCATGCCCCGATCACTCCCCAGTGTAGGGGGTCCTCATTCCCCCGATCACTCCCCAGTGTAGGGGGTCCTCATTCCCCCGATCACCCCCAGTGTAGGGGGTCCTCATTCCCCGATCACTCCCCAGTGTAGAGGGTCCTCATTCCACCATCGCTCCCCAGTGTAGGGGGTCCTCATTCCCCGATCACTCTCCAGTGTAGAGGGTCCTCATTCCCCCAATCACTCCCCAGTGTAGGGGGTCCTCATTCCCCGATCACTCCCCAGTGTAGGGGGTCCTCATTCCCCAATCACTCCCCAGTGTAGGGGGTCCTCATTCCCCCGATCACTCTCCAGTGTAGAGGGTCCTCATTCCCCCAATCACTCCCCAGTGTAGGGGGTCCTCATTCCCCGATCACTCCCCAGTGTAGGGGGTCCTCATTCCCCCATCACTCCCCAGTGTAGGGGGTCCTCATTCCCCCGATCACTCCCCAGTGTTGGGGGTCCTCATTCCCCAGTCACTCCCCCGTGTAGGGGGTCCTCATTCCGCCGATCACTCCCCAGTGCAGAGGGTCCTCATTCCCCCGATCACTCCCCAGTGTAGAGGGTCCTCATTCCCCCGATCACTCCCCAGTGTAGGGGGTCCTCGTTACCCGATCACTCCCCAGTGTAGAGGGTCCTCATTCCCCCGATCACTCCCCAGTGTAGGGGGTCCTCATTCCCCGCTCACTCCCCAGTGTAGGGGGTCCTCATTCCCCGATCACTCCCCAGTGTTGAGGGGTCCTCATTCCCCCGATCACTCCCCAGTGTAGGGAGTCCTCATTCCCCCCATCACTCCCCAGTGTCGAGGGTCCTCATTCCCCCGATCACTCCCCAGTGTAGAGGATCCTCATTCCCCCGATCACTCCCCAGTGCAGGGGGTCCTCATTCCCCGATCACTCCCCAGTGTAGGGGGTCCTCATTCCCCCGATCGCTCCCCAGTGTAGGGGGTCCTCATTCCCCCGATCGCTCCCCAGTGTAGGGGGTCCTCATTCCCCCGATCGCTCCCCAGTGTAGGGGGTCCTCATTCCCCCCATCGCTCCCCAGTGTAGGGGGTCCTCATTCCCCCGATCGCTCCCCAGTGTAGAGGGTCCTCATTCCCCCGATCCCTCCCCAGTGTAGGGGGTCCTCATTCCCCCGATCGCTCCCCAGTGTAGGGGGTCCTCATTCCCCCGATCGCTCCCCAGTCTAAGGGGTCCTCATTCCGCTCATCGCTCCCCAGTGTAGAGGGTCCTCATGCCCCGATCACTCCCCAGTGTAGAGGGTCCTCATTCCCCGATCACTCCCCAGTGTAGAGGGTCCTCATTCCCCCGATCGCTCCCCAGTGTAGGGGGTTCTCATTCCCCCATCGCTCCCCAGTGTAGAGGGTCCTCATTCCCTGATCACTCCCCAGTGTGGAGGGTCCTCATTCCCCCGATCACTCCCCAGTGTAGGGGGTCCTCATTCCCCCGATCACTCCCTTGTGTAGAGGGTCCTCATTCCCCCGATCACTCCCCAGTGTAGAGGGTCCTCATTCCCCCGATCACTCCCCAGTGTAGGGGGTCCTCATTCCCCCGATCACTCCCCAGTGCAGGGGTTCCTCATTCCCCGATCACTCCCCAGTGTAGAGGGTCCTCATTCCCCGATCGCTCCCCAGTGTAGAGGGTCCTCATTCCCCCGATCACTCCCCAGTGTAGAGGGTCCTCATTCCCCCGATCACTCCCCAGTGTAGAGGGTCCTCATTCCCCGATCACTCCCCAGTGTAGGGGGTCCTCATTCCCCCGATCACTCCCCAGTGTAGAGGGTCCTCATTCCCCGATCACTCCCCAGTGCAGGGGGTCCTCATTCCCCGATCACTCCCCAGTGTAGGGGGTCCTCATTCCCCCGATCACTCCCCAGTGTAGGGGGTCCTCATTCCCCGATCACTCCCCAGTGTAGGGGGTCCTCATTTGCCCCGATCACTCCCCAGTGTAGAGGGTCCTCATTCCCCGATCACTCCCCAGTGTAGAGGGTCCTCATTCCCCGATCACTCCCCAGTGTAGGGGGTCCTCATTCCCCGATCACTCCCTAGTGTAGGGGGTCCTCATTCCCCCGATCACTCCCCAGTGTAGGGGGTCCTCATTCCCCCCATCGCTCCCTAGTGTAGCACATCCTCATTCCCCATCGCTCCCCAGTATAGGGGGTCCTCATTCCCCCGATCGCTCCCCAGTGTAGGGGGTCCTCATTCCCCATCGCTCCCCAGTGTAGCGCATCCTCATTCCCCCGATCACTCCCCAGTGTAGGGGGTCCTCATTCCCCCGATCGCTCCCCAGTGTAGGGGGTCCTCATTCCCCATCGCTCCCCAGTGTAGCGCATCCTCATTCCCCCGATCACTCCCCAGTGTAGGGGGTCCTCATTCCCCCGATCGCTCCCCAGTGTAGCGCATCCTCATTCCCCATCGCTCCCCAGTGTAGGGGGTCCTCATTCCCCCATCGCTCCCCAGTGTAGGGGGTCCACACCCTTACCCACCCCCCGGCCCCCCACGCACACACTGCGAAGCCACAGGAGGGGTGTCCCACTCACTGCTAGTGGGGTCATTGCGTGTCTGTCGCCTCAGGTCCAAGAATGTGCCAATCCCCTTCCTCTTCTTCTCATCGGGCCGGACGGGCTCGCTGTCCTTCTTTGGAGTCGGACCCTGCCACGTAGCAGACAGCACACAATCAGCAACAACAACAACTGGCATTTATACAGCGCCTTTACAGTAGTAATCTTGTTGTCCGAGGCCCCTTGGGTCGGAGTGATCATAATATGATAGAATTATTCATCAAGATGGAAAGTGAAGTAGTTGACTCAGAGACTAGGGTCCTGAATTTAAATAAAGGAAACTACGATGGTATGAGGCGCGAGTTGGTTAGGATTGATTGGGGAATGTTACTCAAAGGGTTGACGGTGGATAGGCAATGGCAAACATTCAAAGATCGCATGGATGAACTACAGAATTTGTTCTTCCCTGTTTGGCGTAAAAATAAAACAAAAAAGGTGACTCAACCGTGGCTAACAAGGGAAATTAGGGATAGCATAAGATCCAAGGAGAAGACATATAAATTGGCCAGAAAAAGCAGTAAACCTGAGGATTGGGAGCAGTTTACGATTCAGCAAAGGAGGACAAAGGGATTAATTAAGAGGGGGAAAATAGAGTATGCGAGTAAGCTTGCAGGGAACATAAAAACTGACTGTAAAAGCATTTATAGATATGTGAAGAGAAAAAGATTGGTGAAGTCAAGCGTAGGTCCCTTGCAGTCAGAATCAGGGGAATTTATAATGGGGAACAAAGAAATGGCAGATCAATTAAATACATACTTTGGTTCTGTCTTCACAAAGGAGGACACAAATAACCTCCCAGAGATGTCGGGGAACATAGGGTCTAATGAGAGGGAGGAACTGAAAGAAATCAGTATTTGTAGGGAAATGGTGTTAGGGAAATTGACGGGATTGAAGGCCGATAAATCCCCAGGGCCTGATAATCTACATCCTAGGGTACTTAAGGAAGTGGCCCTAGAAATAGTAGATGCATTGCTGGTCATCTTCCAGAACTCGATAGACTCTGGAACAGTGCCCATGGATTGGAGGGTAGCTAATGTTACCCCACTATTTAAAAAAGGTGGTAGAGAGAAAACGGGGAATTATAGACCGGTAAGCCTGACATCGGTAGTGGGGAAAATGCTAGAGTCCATTATGAAAGATGTAATAGCAGAGCACTTGGATAACAGTGACAGGATCGGACAAAGTCAACATGGATTTACAGAAGGTAAATCGTGCTTGACTAATCTACTGGAATTTTTTGAGGATGTAACTGGTAGAATAGATAAGGGAGAACCAGTGGATGTGATGTATTTCGACTTTCAGAAGGATTTCGATAAGGTCCCGCATAAGAGATTAGCGTGTAAAGTTAAGGCACATGGGATTGGGGGCAAGGTATTGACTTGGATAGAGAACTGGTTGGCAGACAGGAAGCAAAGAGTTGGAATAAATGGCTCTTTTTCCGAGTGGCAGGCAGTGACTAGTGGACCCCAGCTATTCACAATATATATTAATGATCTAGACGAGGGAACTAGATGTATTATCTCCAAGCTTGCAGACGACACAAAGCTGGGTGGGCGTGTGTGCTGTGAGGAGGATGCCGAGAAACTCCAGTATGATTGGGACAGGTTGGGTGATTGGGCAGAAGCATGGCAGATGCAGTATAATGTGGATAAAGGTGAGGTTATCCACTTTGGTGGCAAAAACAGGAAGGCAGATTATCTGAACGGCAATAGATTGGGAGAAGGGGAAGTGCAACGAGACCTGGTGTCCTTGTGCACCAGTCGCTGAAGGTAAGCATGCAGGTGCAGCAGGCGGTTAAGGCGGCAAATGGTATGTTGGCCTTCGTAGCGAGAGGGTTCGAGTACAAGAACAAGGATGTCTTGCTGCAGTTGTACAGGGCCTTGGTGAGACCGCACCTTGAGTATTGTGCACAGTTTTGGTCACCTTACCTGAGGAAGGACGTTCTTGCCATGGAGGGAGTGCAGCGAAGATTCACCAGACTGATACCTGGGATGGCAGGAATGACGTACAGTATGAGGAGAGATTGGGTCGATTGGGCTTATACTCACTGGAGTTTAGAAGAATGAGAGGGGATCTCATTGAAACTTATAAAATTCTAACAGGACTGGACAGACTAGATGTAGGAAGGATGTTCCCGATGGCCGGGGAGTCCAGAGCCAGGGGTCACAGTCTAAGGATAAGGGATAAGCCATTTAGGACTGAGATGAGGAGGAATTTCTTCACCCAGAGAGTGGTGAACCTGTGGAATTCTCTACCACAGAAGGCAGTGGAGGCCAATTCATTAAATATATTCAAGAAGGAGTTGGATATATTTCTTAAGGCTAAAGGGATCAAGGGATATGGGGAGAAGGCAGGGACAGGGTACTGAATTTGATGATCAGCCATGATCTCATTGAATGGCGGAGCAGGCTCGAGGGACCGAATGGCCTACTCCTGCTCCTATCTTCTATGTTTCTATAACATCCCAAGGTGCTTCACAGGAGCGTAATTCAGATAAAATTTGACACCGAGCCACAAAAGGAGATATTGGGGCAGGTGACCAAACACTGGGTCAAAGAGGTCGGTTTTAAGGAGCGTCTTAAAGGAGGAGAGAGAGGTGGAGAGGTTTAGGGAGGGAATTCCAGAGCTTAGGGCCCAGGCAGCTGAAGGCACGGCCGCCAATGGTGGAGCGAAGGAAATCGGGGGATGCGCAAGAGGCCAGAATTGGAGGAGGGCAGAGATCTCGGAGGGTTCAGGCTGCAGAGTTTTGGATCAGCTCAAGATTACGTAGGGTGGAATGTGGGAGACCAGCCAGGAGTCAAGTCTAGAGGTAACAAAGGCATGGATGAGGGTTTCAGCAGCAGGTGAGCTGAGGCAGGGGCGGAGACAGGCGATGGTACGGAGGTGGAAGTAGGCGGTCTTAGTGATGGAGCGGATGTGTGGTCGGAAGGTCATCTCAGGGTCAAACAGGACGGCGAGGTCGCGAACAGTCTGGTTCAGCCTCAGACAGTGGCCAGGGGGAGAGTTGGTTTTGCAGGGGGCGAGGGAATGGAAGTTGGAGGAAATTTCTGTTCATCCAGAACTGGATGTCGGACAAGAAGGCAGCAGCGAATCACTGAACTTCCAGCAAGCCTCCCGGGCCCCATCAGCTCCTCCCACTGGACTCTGGGTCTCAATCCCGGCCAACCAGAGCTCGTAAATCTGGGAACATCGCGAGTTGCGATTAAGGTTAAGAGGAGATTCAACGGAAAATGAGAAGGCTGAGGGGTGACCTGATAGCGGTCTTTAAGTTTATGAAGGGGTTCGACAGGGTCGACGTAGAGAAGATGTTTCCACTTGTGGTGGAGACCAGAACTAGGGGCCACCAATATAAGACAGTCACTGATAAATCCAATGGGGAATTCAGGAGAAACTTCTCTATCCAGAGAGTGGTGGGAATGTGGAACTCGCTACCACAGGGAGTGGTTGAGGCAAATACTGTAGATGCATTTAAGGGGAAGCTGGATAAACACATGAGGGAGAAAGAAATGTTGATGGGGTGAGATGAAGATGGGTGGGAGGAGGCTGGAGTTGATGGGGTGAGATGAAGAGGGGTGGGAGGAAGCTGGAGTTGATGGGGTGAGATGAAGAGGGGTGGGAGGAAGCTGGAGTTGATGGGGTGAGATGAAGAGGGGTGGGAGGAGGCTGGTGTTGATGGGGTGAGATGAAGAGGGGTGGGAGGAGGCTGGTGTTGATGGGGTGAGATGAAGAGGGGTGGGAGGAGGCTGGTGTTGGTGGGGTGAGATGAAGAGGGGTGGGAGGAAGCTGGAGTTGATGGGGTGAGATGAAGAGGGGTGGGAGGAGGCTGGTGTTGATGGGGTGAGATGAAGAGGGGTGGGAGGAGGCTGGTGTTGGTGGGGTGAGATGAAGAGGGGTGGGAGGAGGCTGGTGTTGATGGGGTGAGATGAAGAGGGGTGGGAGGAAGCTGGAGTTGATGGGGTGAGATGAAGAGGGGTGGGAGGAAGCTGGAGTTGATGGGGTGAGATGAAGAGGGGTGGGAGGAGGCTGGTGTTGATGGGGTGAGATGAAGAGGGGTGGGAGGAGGCTGGTGTTGGCGTGCGGTGAGATGAAGAGGGGTGGGAGGAGGCTGGTGTTGGCGCGCGGTGAGATGAAGAGGGGTGGGAGGAGGCTGGTGTTGATGGGGCGAGATGAAGAGGGGTGGGAGGAGGCTGGTGTTGATGGGGTGAGATGAAGAGGGGTGGGAGGAGGCTGGTGTTGGCGCGCGGTGAGATGAAGAGGGGTGGGAGGAGGCTGGTGTTGGCGCGCGGTGAGATGAAGAGGGGTGGGAGGAGGCTGGTGTTGATGGGGTGAGATGAAGAGGGGTGGGAGGAGGCTGGTGTTGGCGTGCGGTGAGATGAAGAGGGGTGGGAGGAGGCTGGTGTTGGCGCGCGGTGAGATGAAGAGGGGTGGGAGGAGGCTGGTGTTGATGGGGTGAGATGAAGAGGGGTGGGAGGAGGCTGGTGTTGATGGGGTGAGATGAAGAGGGGTGGGAGGAGGCTGGTGTTGATGG
The DNA here is from genome assembly GCF_052327205.1 of Somniosus microcephalus. Taxonomy (NCBI): domain Eukaryota; kingdom Metazoa; phylum Chordata; class Chondrichthyes; order Squaliformes; family Somniosidae; genus Somniosus; species Somniosus microcephalus. The sequence continues at coordinate 183,765,677 of NC_140998.1, forward strand.
AGTGAGATGAAGAGGGGTGGGAGGAGGCTGGTGTTGATGGGGTGAGATGAAGAGGGGTGGGAGGAGGCTGGTGTTGATGGGGTGAGATGAAGAGGGGTGGGAGGAGGCTGGTGCTGATGGGGTGAGATGAAGAGGGGTGGGAGGAGGCTGGTGTTGATGGGGTGAGATGAAGAGGGGTGGGAGGAGGCTGGTGTTGATGGGGTGAGATGAAGAGGGGTGGGAGGAGGCTGGTGTTGATGGGGTGAGATTAAGAGGGGTGGGAGGGGGCTGGTGTGGAGCATAAACACCGGCATGAACCAGTTGGGCCGAATGGCCTGTTTCTGCTCCGTAAGGTTGATGTAATTCTATGCAATTGATATATATAAATTACAACGATTTTAGATTGTTAGAATGGAGCAAGACCTTTTTTCCACTGGCTGGGAGCTTCACTGTTTTAATCATTTTAAGTTGGAGAGAGAGGCTAGCAGAAAATTCTCCACACAAGAGGGTAGTTGGAGCAGAGAGAAGAGAGTGGGGCAGTGGGATTAGTGTGGGATTGATACAGGGCTATGGGGAGAGAGCGGGGCAGTGGGATTAGTGTGGGATTGATACAGGGCTATGGGGAGAGAGCGGGGCAGTGGGATTAGTGTGGGATTGATCCAGTGCTATGGGGAGAGAGTGGGGCAGTGGGATTAGTGTGGGATTAATACAGGGCTATGGGGAGAGAGTGGGGCAGTGGGATTAGTGTGGGATTGATACAGGGCTATGGGGAGAGAGCGGGGCAGTGGGATTAGTGTGGGATTGATACAGGGCTATGGGGAGAGAGCGGGGCAGTGGGATTAGTGTGGGATTGATACAGGGCTATGGGGAGAGAGCGGGGCAGTGGGATTAGTTTGGGATTGATACAGGGCTATGGGGAGAGAGTGGGGCAGTGGGATTAGTGTGGGATTAATACAGTACTATGGGGAGTGAGCAGGGCAATGGGATTAGTGTGGGATTAATACAGTGCTATGGGGAGTGAGCGAGGCAGTGGGATTAGTGTGGGATTAATACAGTGCTATGGGGTGACAGCGGGACAGTGGGATTAGTGTAGGATTGATACAGGGCTATGGGGAGAGAGCGGGGCAGTGGGATTAGTTTGGGATGATACAGGGCTATGGGGAGTGAGCAGGGCAGTAGGATTAGTGTGGGATTAGTACAAAGAAGGTTCACTCGGTTAATCCCGGGGATGAGGGGATGGACATATGAGGAGAGGTTGAGTAGATTGGGACTCTACTCATTGGAGTTCAGAAGAATGAGAGGCGATCTTATTGAAACATATGAGATTGTGAAGGGGTTGGATCGGGTGGATGCGGGGAGGATGTTCCCGATGATGGGTGAAACTAGAACTAGGGGGCATAGTCTTAGAATAAGGGGCTGCTCTTTCAAAACTGAGATGAGGAGGAACTACTTCACTCAGAGAGTGGTAGGTCCATGGAATATGCTGCCCCAAAAAGCTGTAGAAGCTACATCATTACATAAATTTAAAACAGAAATAGACAGTTTCCTAGAAGTAAAGGGAATGAAGGGTTACGGGGAGCGGGCAGGAATTTGGACATGAGTCAAGGTTCGGATCGGTCAGGGCCCTGTGGGTAGCGGAGCGGGCCCAGGGGCCGTGTAGCCTGATCCTACTCCTATTTCATGTGTCTAATTCTGTTAGATTCAGGAGATAGTTCTGTGATAGTAGATTGGCGGTTAGGATCAGATCAGCCATGATCTTATTGAATGGCGGAGCAGGCTCGAGGGGCCGATTGGCCTACGCCTGCTCCTATTTCTTATGTTCTTAGGGCTATGGGGAGTGAGCAGGGCAGTGGGATTAGTGTGGGATTGATACAGGGCTATGGGGAGAGAGCGGGGCAGTGGGATTAGTGTGGGATTAATACAGGGCTATGGGGAGAGAGCGGGGCAGTGGGATTAGTGTGGGATTGATACAGGGCTATGGGGAGAGAGCGGGGCAGTGGGATTAGTGTGGGATTGATACTGGGCTATGGGGAGAGTGCGGGGAAGTGTGATTAGTTTGGGATTGATACAGGGCTATGGGGAGAGAGCGGGGCTGTGGGATTAGTGTGGGATTGATACTGGGCTATGGGGAGAGAGCGGGGCAGTGGGATTAGTTTGGGGATTGATACTGGGCTATGAGGAGAGAGCGGGGCAGTTGGATTAGTTTGGGATTGATACAGGTCTATGGGGAGAGAGCGGGGCAGTGGGTTTAGTTTGGGGATTCATACTGGGCTATGAGGAGAGACCGGGGCAGAGGGATTAGTTTGGGATTGATACAGGTCTATGGGGAGAGCAGGGCAGTGGGATTAGTTTGGGATTGATACAGGGCTATGGGGAGAGAGCGGGGCAGTGGGATTAATTTGGGATTGATACAGGTCTATGGGGAGAGAGCAGGACTGTGGGATTAGTTTGGGATTGATACAGGGCTATGGGGAGAGAGCGGGGCAGTGGGATTAGTTTGGGATTGATACAGGGCTATGGGGAGAGCGGGGCAGTGGGATTAGTTTGGGATTGATACAGGGCTATGGGGAGAGAGCAGGTCTGTGGGATTAATTTGGGGTTGATACAGGGCTATGGTGAGAGAGCGGGGCAGTGGCATTAGTTTGGAGATTGATACAGGGCTATGGGGAGAGAGCGGGGCAGTGGGATTAGTTTGGAGATTGATACAGGGCTATGGGGAGAGAGAGGGGCAGTGGGATTAATTTGGGATTGATACAGGGCTATGGGGAGAGAGCGGGGCAGTGGGATTAGTTTGGAGATTGATACAGGGCTATGGGGAGAGAGAGGGGCAGTGGGATTAATTTGGAGATTGATACAGGTCTATGGGGAGAGAGCGGGGCAGTGGCATTAGTTTGGAGATTGATACAGGGCTATGGGGAGAGAGCGGGGCAGTGGGATTAGTTTGGAGATTGATACAGGTCTATGGGGAGAGCGGGGCAGTGGGATTAGTTTGGGATTGATACAGGGCTATGGGGAGAGAGCGGGGCAGTGGGATTAGTTTGGGATTGATACAGGGCTATGGGGAGAGAGCGGGGCAGTGGGATTAATTTGGGATTGATACAGGGCTATGGTGAGAGCGGGGCAGTGGCATTAATTTGGGATTGCTCCAGCACAGAGCCAACAGAGACACGATGGGCCGAATGGGAACCTTCTGTGCTTCTAACACAGTGGAACAACAGGAATTCTGCCGACACTTCGGCCAATTCCGTGGCTATCCAGCGTCTCACTGGGCTCCGAGTTCCACAGACGCTGGTTGCCGTCCAGGAACTCACTCACCAACGCCCATTCTAAGGGTTCGCGGCCAAATGGTGGCTATTTGGCTGAGAGAGCATCACAGGCGAACTCGATCCTGTAATCAGGCGTGGGCGGAGGGGGGGCTTCACTGTATAACGATAAGCGGCAGAAATACGCTCCCCTTCCCACCCCCACCACCCACACAGGCTTCCGCCACCCGAGCGAACTTTCACCTTTCTGCGCATCAAAAAGTGCCGCTTCTTCTCAAGTACCCGCGGCTCCTTGGTCCGGACACCCAGGTACTTCATGTACGTTACCACGGCGTTGTACACGGACGTGCTGCGGAGGGGAGGAAGAGCACAGATTGGTCAGTCGGGCCTCTTGCCGCTTACCTAATCCGCCCACGGTGGGGGGGGAGCCAGAGCTGGTATCAGAACCCGCTTTCATCATTCTCCCCTCTGAATCCCTCCCTCCCCCCACCCGACCCTGAGGGAACCACCCCCGGTCCCCCCATCAGCTACCATTCTTCGTGTATCCAAAAATACGAGGCCCCCTGCAGTCGAATAGGCCATCAACATTCACACCGGACCACCAGAAAACGGAGGCTCGCTTCTCAGAGTGCTGGGGGCAGGATCGCTCTCGTCCCACATCACCCACCCAAATAATTTGTTCAGCAGCTTCTCCCAGACGTGATTCAGGCTTGAAACAAAAGCAAGCTGTCATCTCCAGCTGTACCTGCCCTGGGAGTGTTTGATGGGACAGTGTAGAGGGAGCTTTACTCAGTATCTAACCCGTGCTGTACCTGCCCCGGGAGTGTTTGATGGGACAGTATACAGGGAGCTTTACTCTGTATCTAACCCGTGCTGTACCTGCCTTGGGAGCGTTTGATGCGACAGTGTAGAGGGAGCTTTACTCTGTATCTAACCCGTGCTGTACCTGCCCTGGGAAAGTTTGATGGGACAGTGTAGAGCGAGCTTTACTCTGTATCTAACCCGTGCTGTACCTGCCCTGGGAGTGTTTGATGGGACAGTGTAGAGCGAGCTTTACTCTGTATCTAACCCGTGCTGTACCTGCCCTGGGAGTGTTTGATGGGACAGTGTAGAGGGAGCTTTACTCTGTATCTAACCCGTGCTGTACCTGTCCTGGGAGTGTTTGATGGGACAGTGTAGAGGGAGCTTTACTCTGTATCTAACCCGTGCTGTACCTGCCCTGGGAGTGTTTGATGGGACAGTGTAGAGGGAGCTTTACTCAGTATCTAACCCGTGCTGTACCTGCCCCGGGAGTGTTTGATGGGACAGTGTAGAGCGAGCTTTACTCTGTATCTAACCCGTGCTGTACCTGCCCTGGGAGTGTTTGATGGGACAGTGTAGAGCGAGCTTTACTCTGTATCTAACCCATGTTGTACCTGCCCTGGGAGTGTTTGATGGGACAGTGTAGAGGGAGCTTTACTCTGTATCTAACCCGTGCTGTACCTGCCCTGGGAGTGTTTGATGGGTCAGTGTAGAGGGAGCTTTACTCTGTATCTAACCTCGTGCTGTACCTGCCCTGGGAGTGTTTGATGGGACAGTGTAGAGGGAGCTTTACTCTGTAACTAACCCATGCTGTACCTGCCCTGGGAGTGTTTGATGGGACAGTGTAGAGGGAGCTTTACTCTGTATCTAACCCGTGCTGTACCTGCCCTGGGAGAGTTTGACTGCTGTAAACATCTCCCTCTCTCCCCTCCCACTGGACTCGTCTTCCAGGCTCCCATTACTGACATGTGAGCCTAATGTGTTTGTCGGCGGGATATTCGGCCATGGAAGGCTTCACTGTTCAGCCCAAACCGCCCTCACCCGCCCACCTTGGAACAGGATCTCCACACGAGTGTCCCTGGGTTTGAGTGGGAGAGGGTGGGGGGCGGTCTCGGTTGGCACGCTGTGGAGCAGCGATGCGGCCTGGGGTTTGGGGATAGGAGGAGGAGGGAGGAAGTGCAAGGCATGTCTTGGAATATGTGCAGTCCCGGTTTCCCCTGCCGAGGCCCTCTCTGCAGTTGCACAGCCAGCAACAAAGGGCCATCAGCGGCTGGACAGGAGTTTATTTTTAAAGTCTCGTTGCCTTGCTCTGGAACAAGGCCTGGGCCCCAGGGGAAGGGAGCACAGTCACACGTTACCCCTCCCCCCGGACCGGACCGGACTCCCACATGGTGGGATGGAAGAGCCGGAGACAGGCCGACTGTGGGAATGTCGCTGCCGGACTCTCCCACATCCCTCCACTGCACCGACTCAGTGAACAGGGCAGCAGCATTCCGTCCCATTCATCATGTCCAGTGGGACACCTGCCCATCACATACACCCTCCCCCCGTCTCTCTCTCTCCATATTTCACACTGCCCAACTCTCTCTCTCGCTCTGTCTCTCTCTGTGACTCTCCCTCTGTCTGTACATTTTCCTCTTGCTCTGTGATTACATCAGCATTTCACACTGCCCGTCTCTCGCTCTCTCTCTCTCTTTGTCTGACTGTCTCTCTCTGTCTGCCTCTCACTCTCTCTGTCTCACTCTCTCTGTCTCACTCTCTCTCTCTGTCTCACTCTCTCTCTGTCTCACTCTCCTCTCTCTCTGTCTCACTCTCTCTCTCTGTCTCACTCAGTTCAGTTCAGTTCAGTTCAAATGCTTTATTGGAATGAAAGTTTACAGAGAACCATATTGCCAAAGCTTACATAGCAAAAAGGTACAGTTTTCCAACATTCTGTAGGTGTCAATCGATTTGACATTTGTTGGGTACATACAATATTACTTTTAAACAATATTAATTTTAAACAGTCTTTCTACTTCATTTGGTACGTTCAATATTAATTTTAAACAGTCTTACTTTTAAACAGTCCTCAGGTTGTGACATGTTGTTACATATTTGGCCCCAAGGTATGGTCTGTCTCCTTCTCCCAGGACTAATCTCAATTTTGACAGGTCATCCAATTCCTTGAAATCTGGGGTTGTTTGGCTTAGCTTGTTGAATAATATGTTTCTTGATGTGTTGAATTTTTCGCATTTTAGGAGGAAGTGCATTTCTGTTTCAACCTCGCCGGCCAGACATTGATCGCATATTCTATTCTCTCTAGGCTGCCAGGATTTCTTGTATCTGCCTTTTTGAATTTCCAGTTGGTGGTCGCTTAGTCTGTACCTGGTGAGGGTCTGTCTCTGTTTTGTGTCTCTGATGGTCGTGAGGTAGTCTGCCAGTTTATAATCTCTTTTTAGGGCCCGGTAACATTCTAATCTGCTTTGGCTTTCGGTTATTTTGTTCCAATGTTCCAGGTAGGTTTCTTTGCATTGTTTAATGATTTGGTTCACTCGGATTGGTGTTTGGACGGCTGTGTTGGTCTGGGGCTGGTCAGGGTCCGGCTGAGTACTTAGTTTCAGTAGCAGCTGACTCAGGGGACTCTTTTCTGGGTTTAGCTCTTGGGTCTGAAAGGCTTTGAAATGAAGGGTGTCTGGGGAGCTAGATTTGAGGTGATTTAGGAAGTTTAGTGCTCGTTTTTGGATGTTTATTATCAGTGGGTATCTGCCTAGTTCGGCTCTGCATGCATTTGTTGGCGTTTTTCTTTGGGTGCGAAGGATGCTTCGGCAGAATTCTGCATGTAGGGCTTCTATTGTGTGTTTTTCCCATTTAGTGTAGCTTTGGTGATTTAGCGGGCCCCATACTTCACTACCGTACAGTGCAATGGGCAGGATTATGCTGTCAAATATTTTGAGCCAGATTTTGATTGGGATTTGGATGTTGTAGAATTTTCTTTTTATTGCATATAGGGCTCTTCGGGCTTTTTCTTTTAGTGCGTTCACTGCTATGCTGAAGCTCCCTGATGCTGTAATAGTTAGACCAAGGTAGGTGTAGCTCATAGTGTGTCCTATTAGTGGTATCACTGAGGGTAAACTGGTATTTGTTTTCCTGACATCTGGGCCTTTTTTGAAAAATCATGATGTTGGTTTTCTTTAAATTTACTGTTAGAGCCCAATTTTGGCAGTATTTGTCGAGTAGGTCTAGTTGTTGCTGTAATCCCTGTTCTGTGGGAGACAGCAGAACCAGGTCGTCCGCATAGAACAGGGATTTCACTTCTCCATCAAGGAGACGGAGACCTGGTGACTCGCTTTGCTCCAGCATGTCTGCTAATTCATTTATGTATATGTTGAACAGGGTCGGGCTCAAATTGCAGCCCTGCCGGACGCCTCTTCTCTGGGTGAAGAAATCGGTGCGTTTGTCTCCAATTTTGACCCCGCATTTGTTTTTCAGATACATTGATTTAATAAGGCCATAGACTTTGCCCCCTATTCCACACTGAAGAAGTTTATAATAGAGCCCTTCGTGCCATATAGAGTCAAAGGCTTTCTTGAAGTCGATGAAACAGGCGAATATTTTCCCATTTTTTGTTTGGTGTATATGTTTTTCAATGAGCGTGTGAAGGGTATAGATATGGTCGGCGGTGCGGTGTTTTGCAAGAAAGCCTATTTGGTTTTTCTGAGGATATTATGTTTGTTAAGAAAATCAAGTAATCTACTATTTAGAATACTGCAGAATAACTTCCCTAGACAACTGTTGACACAGATGCCGCGGTAGTTATTTGGGTCTGATTTGTTTCCACTTTTATATATGGGGGAGATTAGTCCTTGGCACCAGATATCGGGAAAACAGCCTGAACGTAATATGATGTTGAATAATTTGAGTACCGCACCCTGCATCTCCATATTGCTGAACTTGAGCATTTCATTTTTGATGTTGTCTGGGCCACAGGCTTTCTTTAGGTGGAGAGATTTTGTTTTTGTGGCCAGTTCTTTCCATGTGATTGGGGAGTCTAGAGGGTTTTGGTTGTCTTAATTGTTGCTTCTAATGTGTGGAGTTTTTCTGTGACCTGATGTTGACTTGGGTTTGTTTTGTTTATTGGGATGTCTTTGTAGAGGTTTTCAAAATGTGTTCTCCAGATGTCGCCATCTTGGATTGGTAATGCTTGCAATTGTGTTGTACTCAGGTTATTCCACATTTCCCAGAATTGTTTTGGATTGGTGGAGTTTTCAATTTCTTCGAGTATTTTGTGGGTATAGTTTTGTGTTTTGTTCCTAATGGTGTGTTTATATCTTTTGAGGGTTTCATTGTATCTAGTACGTAGGTCCGGATTGTTTGGTTGGCGATGCTTTTGGTTTGATATTTTTCTCAGGTCTTTTCTGGCATTTTTGCATTCGTGGTCAAACCATTTCTTATTTTTATTTTGTCTTTTGTGACGCTTCCTCTTCTGTTTCACAAGGTCGGCTTTTACAGCTGCCTCATGGAAGATCATATTTATATCCTCTATGGCCATGTTTACACCATCTCTGGTGATCTCGTATGGGTTTTCTTTAAATTTTGATATTTTACTTGTGAGATCAGGTGACTTTAGTGCTGTGATGAATTTATCTCCACTGTCTGGGGCCCATCTGTATGTCTGGTTTATTTTATGTAGCTTACTGGGTTCCTTTTTTGTGTCTGTAGTTTGGGCAGAAAGTTTAAGGTACACATTTATTTGGTTATGGTCTGAGAGGGGGGATTGCTGCCTGACAGTGAATGCGTTGATATCGCAGGGGTCCAGGTCAGTGATTGTATAGGTCCACCACACTAGACCCAAGAGTTGAGGAGTATGTGAGTCTCCCTAGGGAGTCCCCTCTGAACCTACCGTTAACTATGTACAGGCCTAAGGCTCGGCAGAGTTGCACTACCTCCCTACCGCTTTTATTTATTTCACGATCAAGGTTGTTCCGATTTGCGATGGCTGGTGTGACATCTAAAGGGGTCTGGCCAAACACATGGTTGTTTCCCTGTGGGTCTATGAAGTCAGGTTCGCAACCGGTCCTTGCATTTAGGTCCCCACATATTATCACCTTTCCTTGGGCCTGGAAATGGCTGATTTCCATGTGGAGAGTATCAAATAACTCCTCTTCGAAATATGGCGATTCTATTGGAGGTATGTAGATCGCACATAAGTAAACATCTTTTTTTGCTATTCCTATATTTTTATCTAGTTTTAGCCATACGTGTGATTTTCCCTGTTTTACCGGTGAGATGTGTTTGTCCAGTTCTCCCTTATACCACACCAATATTCCCCGGAGGTTCTGCCCTTGCGTGTTTTAGTGTTCTTTACTGAGGGCACAATGATTTCATGGTACATTGGAGGACAGTGGGTCGGCACGTCCTTTTGGCACCATGTTTCTGTTAACACAATTATATCAATGTCTTTTATAGCTTTTAGGAATTCAGGGTCTGTACTCTTCATCCCAAAAGTTGAGGAGCGGAGGCCCTGGATATTCCAGCAGCTTATGTGGAAAGCACGCATTTATATAGTTCAATAAAACGGAATAAAATGGACCTATTTTGTGGGATGAGTGTGGAAACACTATTTTCTATAATGCTAAATGATGATTTAGTATAAATTTCATGAGGCATGCACATATATCTATCTAATAATAGTAATAACACTGATAAGATAACAATAATGATAATGATAAATACTCTCTCGCTCGCTCTCGCTCTCGCTCTCGCTCTCGCGCTCTCGCTCTCTCTCGCTCTCGCTCTCGTCTCTCGCGCTCTCTCGCTCTCTCTCTCGCTCTCTCGCTCTCTCGCTCTCTCTCTCGTCTCGCGTTCTCGCTCTCTCGCTCTCTCGCTCTCGCTCGCTCTCTCGCTCTCGCTCTCTCGCTCTCGCTCTCTCGCTCTCGCTCTCTCTGTCGCTCTCGCTCTCTCGCTCTCGCTCTCTCGCTCTCGCTCTCTCGCTCTCGCTCTCTCGCTCGTCTCGCTCTCGCTCGCTCTCTCGCTCTCGCTCTCTCGCTCTCGCGTCTCGCTCTCGCTCTCTCTGCTCTCGCTCTCGCTCTCTCGCTCTCGTCTCTCGCTCTCGCTCTCGCTCTCGCTCTCTCGCTCGCTCTCGCTCTCTCGCTGCTCTCTCGCTCTCTCGCTCTCATCGCTCTCTCGCTCGCTCTCGCTCTCGTCTCGCTCTCGCTCTCTCGCTCTCGCTCTCTCGCTCTCGCGCTCGCTCGCTCTCGCTCTCTCGCTCTCGCTCTCGCTCTCTCGCTCTCGCTCTCTCGCTCGCTCTCTCGCTCTCGCTCTCTCGCTCGCTCTCTCGCTCTCTCGCTCTCGCTCTCTCGCTCTCTCGCTCGCTCTCGCTCTCTCGCTCTCGCTCTCTCGCGTCTCTCGCTCTCTCGCTCTCTCTCGCTCTCGCTCTCTCGCTCTCTGCTCTCTCGCTCTCTCGTC
>NC_140998.1:183782088-183867088 GCF_052327205.1 Somniosus microcephalus
TCTCGCTTTCTCTCTCTCTCTCTCTCGCTTTCTCTCTCTCTCGCTTCTCTCTCTCGCTTTCTCTCTCTCGCTCTCCTCTCTCTCTCTCTCTCTCTTCTCTCTCTCGCTCTCTCTCTCTCTCGCTTTCTCTCTCTCTCGCTTTCTCTCTCTCTCTTCTTCTCTCTCTCGCTTTCTCTCTCTCTCTCTCTCTCTCTCTCTCTCTCTCTCGCTTTCTCTCTCTCTCTCTCTGCTCTCTCTCTCTCTCTCTCTCGCTTCTCTCTCTCTCGCTTTCTCTCTCTCGCTTTCTCTCTCTCTCGCTTTCTCTCTCTTCTCTCTCTCTCTCCTCTCTCTCTCTCGCTTTCTCTCTCTCTCGCTTTCTCTCTCTCTCGCTTTCTCTCTCTCTCGCTTTCTCTCTCTCTCTTCTCTCTCTCTCGCTTTCTCTCTCTCGCTCTCTCTCTCTCGCTTTCTCTCTCTCTCGCTTTCTCTCTCTCTCTCTTCTCTCTCTCTCGCTTTCTCTCTCTCTCGCTTTCTCTCTCTCGCTTTCTCTCTCTCGCTTTCTCTCTCTGCTTTCTCTCTCTCGCTTTCTCTCTCTCGCTCTCTCTCTCGTTCTCTCTCTCTCTTTCTCTCTCTCTCGCTTTCTCTCTCCTCTCTCTCTCGCTTTCTCTCTCTCGCTTCTCTCTCTCTCTCGCTTTCTCTCTCTCGCTTTCTCTCTCTCGCTTCTCTCTCTCTCTCTCTCTCTCTCGCTTTCTCTCTCTCTCTTCTCTCTCTCGCTTTCTCTCTCTCGCTTCTCTCTCTCTCTCTCTCTCTCGCTTCTCTCTCTCTCTCTCTCTCGCTTCTCTCTCTCTCTCGCTTTCTCTCTCTCTCGCTTTCTCTCTCTCTCGCTTTCTCTCTCTCGCTTCTCTCTCTCCTCTCTCTCTCTCTCGCTTTCTCTCTCTCTCTCTCTCTCTCTCGCTTTCTCTCTCTCGCTTTCTCTCTCTCGCTTTCTCTCTCTCGCTTCTCTCTCTCGCTTTCTCTCTCTCGCTTCTCTCTCTCTCTCGCTTTCTCTCTCTCTCGCTTTCTCTCTCTCGCTTTCTCTCTCTCGCTTTCTCTCTCTCGCTTCTCTCTCTCTCGCTTTCTCTCTCTCGCTTTCTCTCTCTCGCTTTCTCTCTCTCGCTTTCTCTCTCTCTCGCTTTCTCTCTCTCGCTTTCTCTCTCTCTCTCTCGCTTTCCTTCTCTCTCTCGCTTTCCCTCTCTCTCTCCTCTCTCTCTCTCTCGCTTCTCTCTCCTTCCTCTCTCTCGCTTTCTCTCTCTCTCTCTTCCTCTCTCTCTCGCTCTTTCTCTCTCTCTCTCTCTTCTCTCTCTCTCGCTTTCTCTCTCTCTCGCTTTCTCTCTCTCTCGCTTTCTCTCTCTCTCTCTCTCTCTCGCTTTCTCTCTCTCGCTTTCTCTCTCTCTCTCTCTCTCTCTCTCTCTCGCTTCTCTCTCTCGCTCTCTCCCGCTTTCTCTCTCTCTCTGCTTTCTCTCCTCTCTCTCGCTTCTCTCTCTCTCGCTTTCTCTCTCTCTCGCTCTCTCTCTCTCTCTCCTCTCTCTCTCTCTCTCTCCTCTCTCTCTCGCTTTCTCTCTCTCTCTCTTCTCTCTCTCGCTTTCTCTCTCTCTCGCTTCTCTCTCTCTCCTCTCTCTCTTCAGTTCTCGTTCTCTCGCTTTCTCTTCTCTCTCTCTCTCTCAGTTCAGTCAGTTCTCTCGCTTTCTCTCTCTCTCTCTCTCTCGCTTTCTCTCTCTCTCTCTCTCTCTCTCGCTTTCTCTCTCTCTCGCTTTCTCTCTCTCTCGCTTTCTCTCTCTCTCGCTTTCTCTCTCTCGCTTTCTCTCTCTCTCTCTCTCTCGCTTTCTCTCTCGCTTTCTCTCTCTCGCTTTCTCTCTCGCTTTCTCTCTCTCGCTTTCTCTCTCTCGCTTTCTCTCTCTCGCTTTCTCTCTCTCTCGCTTTCTCTCTCTCGCTTTCTCTCTCGCTTTCTCTCTCTCTCGCTTTCTCTCTCTCGCTTTCTCTCTCTCGCTTTCTCTCGCTTTCTCTCTCTCGCTTTCTCTCTCTCTCTCTCTCTCTCTCTCTCTCTCTCTCCCTGTCTTTTCTCTGTCTCACAGTCTCTGCACCCCACAGGTGCAGCCTGCAGCACACAATGAGTTAAACTCCGAGCGCTGACTGCTGGGCTGTTGGGCTGTGGGCAGTGCAGGGGACAGGCAGCGGGAGCCTTTGTTGTTCAGGCTGGTTTTATTTGGCTAGGCAAATGAGCCCGCTTTGCATGCTTGACGCTGTGCCATCTCTCGTTTCAGCGCCTGCTGTTCGGAAGGGTTCAGGGATCCACCAACCCCGCCATGCTCATCATCGGGGCCGAGGACGAGGAGTTCGAGAATGACATCGACCCGGTACGTGGCAAGCACCTCGCGCTGCATTCGCCATCGAAGGTGTCCGCTCCAGGGACTGAGCCCTATAACCCAGGCCGATACTCCTGGTGCCAGTACTGAGGGAGCGCTGCGCTGTCGGAGGTGCCGTCTTTTGGATGAGGCATTAAAGATCCCGCAGTGCTATTCAAAGATCTGCTGGGGGAGTTCTCCCCGGAGTCCTGGGACCAATATTTACCCCTCAACCAACATCGCTAAAAAAACAGTCTGGTCATTACCACACGGACTGCAGAGGTTCAAGAAGGTGACTCACCACCACCTTCTCGAGGGCAATCAGGGATGGGCAATAAATGCCGACCTTGCCAGCGATGCCCACATCCCATGAATGAATTAAAAAAAAATCTAATTTCTGTTTGTGGGCTCTTGCTGTGTGCTGATTGGCTGCTGAGTTTGGCGAGTCACGACAGTGACTACACTTCAAAAGTACTTCGTTGACTGTAACGTGCTTTGGGACGTCCCGATGTCGTGATTGGCGCGATGTAACTGGGGCGAATCTTTCGCCGTGTAGGGCAGTCAGGAGTTGGAGCTCTGAGATCTTTACTCCCACTGACCCATGTTTCATCTCTGACCTCCAGCCGCACCTCCCCACACACCCCCCTGCTCCTCCAGGTGCTGACCCGTGGCCCCAGCCTCTCCAAGGGGCCATTCTTCATGTGCCAGCCAATTCAGGAGTGCGAGCAGGCTATTCGCCCATGAGAACTGTCGCGGTCGAACCGCCCCCTGTCCTCGCCCAGCATGCTCGCGCGTGAGGCACTGGATAGAATCAGAGACTCATAGGAGGGAAAAATTCGGTGGGTTAGCGCCTCGCAACTGAGCGCCCGAGTGCGGCAAGTTTAGCGCCACTCGTGAAATTGACCAGACGTTTTGCAGCGGTACTAAACACTACCGCCACGATCTCCTGCGCCCGCAGATTGTGACGTCAGTCAAGCGTGCAACGCCCCGCTAACGCCCCGGACCGGATATTGAGTCACGCCCCCCTGCCTTAGGAACGACAGGCAGAGGGGAATGTTTTGCAGTCAGGAAGGGGCCGGGGGAGCGCTATTTAAAGGCGGCCGCTTCCTGCCTTTTCTTGTCGGTGAAAGTTTTGGTTTTAACGCTGTCCTAAGGAGTTTTGGCCCTCAGCACCACTTTTGAGGTTCCTAAGCGCCGAGCTCTTTCCCTGGGCCTATCCAACTCCATAGCTTTTGAGGTCTCCCCAGGCCAAGATTCAAGGCTGCAATGAGCAGGGAGTGGCTGGCCAGCAAGATGGCCCCTCCCCTTTAAGAACTGGATGGCGCCAGTCTGGCTGGCTTCCATTGAAACTAACAGGACTAGATGCAGGAAGGATGTTCCCGATGGCGGGGGAGTCCAGAACCAGGGGTCACAGTCTAAGGATAAGGGGTAAGCCATTTAGGACAGAGATGAGGAGGAATTTCTTCACCCAGAGAGTGGTGAACCTGTGGAATTCTCTACCACACAAGGCAGTTGAGGCCAATTCATTAAATATATTCAAGAAGGAGTTGGATATATTTCTTAAGGCTAAAGGGATCAAGGGATATGGGGAGAAAGTAGGGACAGGCTACTGAATTTGGATGATCAGCCATGATCGCATTGAATGGCAGAGCAGGCTCGAGGGGCCGAATGGCCTGCTCCTGCTCCTATCTTCTATGTTTCTATGTCTGTGTTCCCAGGAGAACAGTCTGATCTTTTCTAACCTCTCCTCCTAACTGAAGTCCCTCATCCCCGGTATCATCCTGTTCACCCAGAGTTCCTTTCCTTGACCTCTACCCAGCAACTTCCACCATCAGCATTCACTGCCGAGGTTCAATTGTTAAAAAAATAAATACCCACGTTTGTGAGGAACCAGACAACAACTGGTATCTCAATGGAGAGTCAACATCTTCAGGGATGACCTGCCCATTCCCCTCCCCTCTGTGCGCAGTAGTTCTATCTGATCTGTCCATTTATTTCCCCTCCGTGGCACCAACAGCAGGCACCTCAAAGCACTGGAGAGTACCAGCAATGCTGCCTCCGCAAGATCCTGCAAATCCATTGGCAGGATAGGCGCACCAACATCAGTGTTCTCACTCAGGCCAACATCCCCAGCATCGAAGCTCTAACCACGCTTGATCAGCTCCGATGAACGGGCCACATCGTCCACATGCCCGATACAAGACTCCCAAAACAAGCGCTCTACTCGGAGCTCTGGCACGACAAGAGAGCCCCAGGTGGGCAGAGGAAACGCTTCAAGGACACCCCTCAAAACCTCCTTGGAAAAAGTGCAACATCCCCACCGACACCTGGGAATCCCTGGCCCAAGACCGCACAGAGTGGAGGAGAAGCATCCGGGAAGGTGCCGAGCACCTCGAGTCTCTTCACCGGGAGCAAGCGCAGGCAGCGCAAGGAGCGCACGTCAACCCAAGCACCCCACCCACCTGCCCCTTCAACCACCACCTGCCCCACCTGTGACAGAGACTGTAGGTCCTGCATTGGACTCATCGGTCACCCGACAACTCATTTTTAGTGTGGAAGCAAGTCATCCTCGGTTCCCAGGGACTGCCTAAGAAGAAGAGTTCTATCTGGTCCATCCATTCATCACCCCTCTGTGTGCAGTAGTTCTAACTATTCTATCCATTCACCATGTGTTATCTGATCTCTCTTCCTGATTCTGATTCTCGGGTCCTCCAGTAAACAGTTGCTGAGGTCACTGAATGATCTCGTGTCCCTCGAGAAGATCCCTTCTCAGTTTTCTCGTGTGTGTGGTGTGTGTGGACTTGGGGCCTGTCGTCTGTTTGTAGCCTGGGTGTGGGTTCCTCACTAACGAATGCTGCTCTGCCTTGCAGATGGTCGATGATAACTGCAGCCATTTCCAGTGCATTGATCTGGTGAAGGACCGCCCGACCTACCTGATCATCTTCCTCCATCACGTTATCCTGCAGTTCGATGCTGCGTCTGTGGTGAGTGTTTATCCCAGCTGCCTCCCTCCTGTCCGGGATAATTGGTTTGGGGGATGGGGGGGGGCGGGGGTGACTTTCACCTAAAGGCGGAGCTGCCGTCTGGCAAGGGAGACGTTACACCGAGGCCCCGTCTGCCCCCTTGGGCGGTTCGGAAAGATCCCACGGCCACTATTGGAAGAAGAGCAGGGGCGCTCTCCCCGGTGTTCCGAGGCCAATATTTATCCCGCAATCAATATCAATAAAACAGATTATCTGCTCATTTATCACATTGCTGTTTGTGGGAGCTTGCTGTGCACAGATTGACTGCTGCGCCTCCTACATTACTGCAGTGACTACTCTTCAAAAAGGGGAGGGGGTATTTGAGGGCGTTCAGTGTTGGGGGGTATTTGATGGGGTTCAGTGTTGGGGGGTATTTGATGGGGTTCAGTGTTGGGGGGTATTTGATGGGGTTTAGTGTTGGGTATTTGAGGGGGTTCAGTGTTGGGGGTATTTGATGGGTTTCAGTGTTGGGGGCATTTGATGGGGTTCAGTGTTGGGGGTATTTGATGGGGTTCAGTGTTGGGGGTATTTGATGAGGTTCAGTGTTGAGGGGTATTTGATGGGGTTCAGTGTTGGGGGGTATTTGATGGGGTTCAGTGTTGGGGGGTATTTGATGGGGTTCAGTGTTGGGGGTATTTGATGGGGTTCAGTGTTGGGGGTATTTGATGGGGTTCAGTGTTGGGGGTATTTGATGGGGTTCAGTGTTGGGGGTATTTGAGGGGGTTCAGTGAATGGGTATTTGATGGGGTTCAGTGTTGGGGGGTATTTGATGGGGTTCAGTGTTGGGGGGTATTTGATGGGGTACAGTGTTGGTGGGTATTTGAGGGGGTTCAGTGTTGGGGGGTATTTGATGGGGTTCAGTGTTGGGGGTATTTGATGGGGTTCAGTGTTGGGGGTATTTGATGGGGTTCAGTGTTTGGCTATTTGATGGGGTTCAGTGTTGGGGGGTATTTGATGGGGTTCAGTGTTGGGGGTATTTGATGGGGTTCAGTGTTTGGGTATTTGATGGGGTTCAGTGTTGGGTATTTGATGGGGTTCAGTGTTGGTAGGGTGTATTTCGTGGGGTTGGAGTTCGGGGAGGGGGTATTTGACGGAGTGCGAGTTCGGGGAGGGGGTATTTGGTGGGGTGAGAGTTCGGGGAGGGGGTATTTGATGGAGTGATAGGTCAGGGAGGGGGTAATTGATGGAGTGAGTTCGGGGAGGGGGTATTTGATGGAGTGAGAGTTCGGGGAGGGGGTATTTGATGGAGTGAGAGTTCGGGGAGGGGGTATTTGGTGGGGTGAGAGTTCGGGGAGGGGGTATTTGATGGAGTGATAGGTCAGGGAGGGGGTAATTGATGGAGTGAGTTCGGGGAGGGGGTAATTGATGGAGTGAGTTCGGGGAGGGGGTATTTGATGGAGTGAGAGATCGGGGAGGGGGTATTTGGTGGGGTGAGAGATCGGGGAGGGGGTATTTGATGGGGTTTGACGCTCTGAGGAGGTAGTTTTACGGGATTGTGAGACCTGGTAACCTGTGGTTTCGCTGCTAACGGTGTACCTGGTGTTTCTACAGCTCTGTTACCTGCACGGGGAGATGTTCAAAGGAGTCAACACCAAAGATGCCCGCAGGATGTTTGTGGATTACTTCCACACCTTTTTGGACAGAGCTGCGGTGAGCTGAATTTCAAACTCATTATCGCTATCCCCAGGGCAAGAGGGTTAACGGGCACCGCCTGTCTCCAGCAACCTTACCGCGTTCAGCATTCTTCGATTTATAGAATGAGGGAGTTAAACTCTGTATCTAATCCCGTGCTGTACCTGCCCTGGGAGAGTTTGATGGGACAGTGTAGAGAGAGCTTTACTCTGTATCTAACCCGTGCTGTACCTGCCCTGGGAGTGTTTGATGGGACAGTGTAGAGAGAGCTTTACTCTGTATCTAGGCCGTGCTGTACCTGCCCTGGAAGTGTTTGATGGGACAGTGTAGAGAGAGCTTTACTCTGTATCTAACCCGTGCTGTACCTGCCCTGGGAGTGTTTGATGGGACAGTGTAGAGAGAGCTTTCCTCTGTATCTAACCCGTGCTGTACCTGCCCTGGGAGTGTTTGATGGGACAGTGTAGAGGGAGCTTTACTCTGTATCTAACCCCGTGCTGTACCTGCCCTGGGAGTGTTTGATGGGACAGTGTAGAGGGAGCTTTACTCTGTATCTAACCCCGTGCTGTACCTGCCCTGGGAGTGTTTGATGGGACAGTGTAGAGGGAGCTTTACTCTGTGATGCGCCATCAATTACTCAAAAGACTGAGGTTAAGCGAGTAACAATCAGGCTTTTATTAACTAAAGAATGAAGGTCTAGTCTCGAGTGGTCGACCCGTCCAGAATACTAAGGGACTGGGAGGTAGTCACTTATATACCTGCTATAGTGGGAGGAGTCAGCCGAGGCATGTCCATACCTGTACCTAGTGGAATACACATACACGTACAGACAGGTATAACAGTGGTTTACCACATTCACCCTGATGCACTATCAATTGCTACAAAAGACTGGAAGTAATAAACAGGCTTTTATTACCAAAGAACAGAGCATGCCTCTTGTGGTTGCCTGGTATCCAAAAGGGCCGGGGGCTGCCGAGCAGCGACCTTTATACCCAGCCATGAGGGTGGAGCCAGGGGCGGAGTCAGCTGAGGCATGCACAGACAAGTACAACAATATGCAAGAGTGAACAACAGTACTAACTGAACAACAATACTAACAACAGTGGTTTACCACATTCACCCCTTGTTTAGAATTGAGTCCGGCGGGGTGAAGTGCACTAAAAATTCGTGTACTGAAGTCTATCAGGAGGCCTTGTAAGCCGTCCTGAGCGTCGCAGCAGCGGCGGTGATGGTGCAGCATCCAACGTTGAACCCGGTGTCTCGTTCAGAGGAGGTGTAGCAGGTGGCGGACCCTGGGGCTGCTGCATGCCGTCTACAGGGGTCAGAGCATGGGTAATGGGAGGTAGCGATGGTGGTCTCTCAGAGGCACCCGAAGGTGCGAGGTCTCGTGCGGGGACTGTGTCCTGGGGGTAGGCAGGAGTAGCGGTGGGTGGCGAAGAGGGTGTTTCAGGAGCACCCGCAGGTGCGAGGTCTCGAATGGAGACTGTGTCCTCCCGCCCGTCCGGGTACGCCATGTAAGCATACTGCGGGTTGGCGTGGAGGAGGCTCACCCTCTCGACCAGGGGGTCCGCCTTATGGGTCCTCACGTGCTTCCGCAGTAGGATGGGACCTGGAGAAGTCAGCCATGTTGGTAGCGAAATCCCCGACGTGGACTTCCTGGGGAAGGAGAACATTCTCTCGTGAGGAGTGGCATTGGTGGGTGTACAGAGCAGCGACCGAATGGAATGGAGCGCCGCAGGGAGGACCTCCTGCCAGCGGGAGGTCGGAAGGCCCTTAGATTTTAAGTTTAAAAGGACTGCCTTCCAGACTGTCGCATTCTCCCTTTCCACCTGGCCGTTACCCCGGGGGTTGTAGCTGGTGGTCCTGCTTGTAGCAATGCCTCTCGCGAGCAGGTACTGCCGAAGTTCGTCGCTCATAAAAGATGAGCCCCTGTCGCTATGGATATAGCTAGGGAAACCGAACAATGCGAAGAGGTCATTCAGACATTTAATGACCGTGGTACTGGTCATGTCCGAGCAAGGGATGGCAAACGGGAAACGGGAGTACTCATCAATTATATTGAGGAAGTACACATTGCGGTCAGAGGAGGGGAGGGGCCCTTTAAAATCGATGCTCAGCCGCTCGAAGGGGCGCGTGGCTTTGATCAGGCTCGCTCTGTCTGGCCTATAAAAATGCGGCTTGCACTCGGCACAGATCTGGCAGTTCCTGGTCATGGTCCTGACCTCCTCGATGGAGTAGGGCAGGTTACGGGATTTGATAAAATGGAAGAACTTGGTGACCCCCGGGTGGCAGAGGTCATTGTGGAGGGTCTGTAATCTAGCAACCTGCGCGTTGGCGCACGTACCACGTGATAGGGCATCTGGGGGCTCATTGAGTTTCCCGGGCCGGTACAAGACATCGTAATTGTAGGTGGAGAGTTCGATTCTCCACCTTAATATCTTGTCATTCTTGATTTTGCCCCGCTGCTTATTATGAAACATAAAAGCTACTGAACGCTGGTCAGTGAGCAGGGTAAATCGTTTTCCGGCCAGGTAATGCCGCCAATGTCGCACGGCTTCCACAATGGCCTGGGCCTCCTTTTCGACAGAGGAGTGTCGAATCTCGGGGCCCTGGAGGGTCCTTGAGAAAAAGGCCACGGGTCTCCCCGCCTGGTTAAGGGTCGCAGCTAGGGCAAAGTCGGATGCGTCGCTCTCCACTTGAAAAGGGAGGGACTCATCCACAGCGTGCATTGTGGCCTTCGCAATATCGCTTTTTATGAGAGTGAAGGCTGCACAGGCCTCTGCTGTCAGGGGGAAGGAGGCGGACTTGATGAGGGGTCGGGCTTTATCCGCATAGTTGGGTACCCACTGAGCATAGTAAGAGAAAAACCCCAGGCATCTCTTCAGTGCTTTCTGGCAGTGGGGGAGGGGGAGCTCCATAAGAGGGCGCATTCTATCGGGGTCTGGGCCGATGACTCCGTTCTCCACTACGCAGCCAAGAATAGCAAGGCGCTTAGTACGAAACATACATTTGTCTTTGTTGTATGTGAGATTCAGCCGCTGGGCCGTCCGGAGGAATTTCCCTAGATTAACGTCGTGGTCCTGCTGGTCGTGGCCGCAGATGGTGACGTTGTCTAGATATGGGAAAGTGGCCTGGAGCGCGTTCTGGTCAACCATCCGGTCCATCTCCCGTTGGAAGACAGAAACTCCGTTGGTGACGCCGAAGGGAACTCTGAGAAAGTGATAGAGCCGACCGTCAGCTTCAAAAGCTGTGTACTGGCGGTCCTCAGCCCTGATGGGGAGCTGGTGGTATGCCGACTTCAGATCAATCGTCGAGAACACCTGGTATTGTGCTATCTGATTGACCATGTCAGATATGCGGGGGAGTGGGTATGCATCCAACTGGGTGTAGCGATTGATCGTCTGGCTGTAGTCAATAACTAGGCGCTGTTTTCCGCCAGTCTTCACCACCACCACTTGTGCTCGCCATGGGCTATTGCTGCTCTCGATAATCCCTTCCTTCAGGAGTCTCGCTACCTCGGATTTCATGAAACCCCTATCCCCGGCACTGTAACGCCTACTTTTGGTAGCGATGGGCTTACAGTCGCGGGTGAGGTTAGCGAACAAGGAGGGGGGGGAGACTTTAAGGGTGGAGAGGCTGCAAATGGCGCGCGGCGGGCGATTTAAAAACTGCTGGCTGCAGACCGTGAGAGGGGGGAGGGGTCCACCGTACGCTAAAGTGACACTCTTAAGGTGGCACTGAAAATCCAACCCCAGTAGGACGGCAGCGCAGAGATCGGGCAGGACCAGAAGTTTAAAATTTTTGTATTCAGTACCCCGCACTGAAAGAGTCACCAAACAGTAGCCACCGACTTCCGCTGACTGGGCTTTGGAAGCCATAGAGATGCGATGACGCGTCGGCAGGACCGGGAGAGAGTAACTGCGCACCGTGTCGGGGTGTATAAAACTCTCCGTGCTCCCGCTGTCAAAAAGGCAGGTAGTGGCGCGGCCGTTTACCGTAATGTCCATCATGGACCTGGACAGTTGATGCGGGAGAGATTGATCCAGCGTCACGGAAGCCAGCGTATGTTCAAGCGCGTCGATGCGGTCGTCCGATGAGGCGGTGGTGGAGTCCGGGTCCCCCGTAACCGAAGTCGGAGGCGTCCAAGATGGCGGACAAAATGGCGGCGCCCACGGTCCCGATCCCCACGCGGCTGGGGGAGCCCAAGATGGCGGGCAAGATGGCTGCGCCCACGGTTCGCACGCGGCGCTGCTGGCGTTAGCGGTTTTCCCTTTGCAGGCGCTAACGTAGTGACCTTTCTTCCCGCAGCCGGAGCAGGTAGCATTCTTCGCGGGGCAGCGTGCTCTAGGGTGTTTAGCTAGGCCACAAAAATAGCATTTTTGTGCCTTGGACATCGCTGCAGCAGTCGGAGGTGGCGGTCCCATGGCCCAAGATTGCGGCGTCCACGGTGCGGGGCGATTAGGGGAGAAAGCGTCCATATTTCTGTGGGCCGCGTCGAGCGAGAGCGCGAGGGACACTGCCTTTGTCAGGTCTATTTCACCCTTCTCCAGCAGCCTCTGCCGGGAGTAGTCGGACCTTAGACCAGCAACGAAAGCGTCTCGTATCAGTCCCTCCGCATGTGCCGCGGCCGATACTCCCTTGCAGTCGCAGCCGCGTCCGAGTACCCGCAGTGCCCGTAGGAAGGCCTCCACCGATTCCCCGGGCTGCTGTCTGCGAGATCTTAAAAGGTGCCTGGCATAGACCGTGTTAACCGGGCGTGCATACTGCCCTTTCAGTAGGTCGATAGCCGCCGCGTAGGTCGTCGCATCTTGGATTAAAGTATAGACTTGGTGGCTCACCTTCGAGGCCAGGATTTTCAGTTTATTTTCATCAAGAGTCACGGTCGAGGCTTCCAGATACGCCTCAAAGCAACGCAGCCATTGTGCGAATTTAGTCGACGAACCCGCTTCTTGGGGGTCTAGGTCCAGGCATGTTGGTCTGAGGGCTCGCAGCAGCGCCTGCTGCTCAGCGTTTTGCGCCATCGGTTGATCAGCATCCGCAGCCAACATTTAACTTTGGTAATAAAATTGATGCACTATCAATTGCTACAAAAGACTGGAAGTAATAAACAGGCTTTTATTACCAAAGAACAGAGCATGCCTCTTGTGGTTGCCTGGTATCCAAAAGGGCCGGGGGCTGCCGAGCAGCGACCTTTATACCCAGCCATGAGGGTGGAGCCAGGGGCGGAGTCAGCTGAGGCATGCACAGACAAGTACAACAATATGCAAGAGTGAACAACAGTACTAACAGTGAACAACAGTACTAACAACAGTGGTGAACAACAATACTAACAACAGTGGTTTACCACACACCCCTTGTTTAAAAATGAGTCCGGCGGGGTGAAGTGTATTTAAAAGTTCGTGTATTGGAGCCTCTCCGGAGGTCTTGTCTGCCGCTGTGATCGACGTGGCGACGGCAGGGGTGGTGGAGCTTCCGGCGTCGCATCCCGTGTAGGCTGGGGCACTGGAGTGTAGTCCTCGTGGGTGACGGTCCAAGGCGAGCCGGCTGCTGGGGTTGGATATCTGGTCGTGGGGGGGGGGTGGTAATGGGTAGTGGGTTACAGCGGTCCCCGAGGGTGCGAGGTCTCGTATGGAGACTGTGTCCTCCCGCCCGTCCGGGTACGCAATGTAAGCGTACTGGGGGTTGGCGTGGAGGAGGTCGACCCTCTCGACCAGGGGGTCCGTTTTATTGGTCCTCACGTGTCTTCTCAGTAGTACCGGCCCTGGGGACGTCAGCCATGGCGGTAACGCTGCCCCGATGTGGACTTCCTTGGGAAGACAAACATTTTCTCATGAGGGGTGGCATTGGTGGCAGTGCAGAGCAGTGACCGAATCGAGTGGAGCGCATCGGGGAGCACCTCCTGCCAGCGGGAGGTCGGAAGGCCCCTAGACTTTAAGGCTAGTAGGGCGGCCTTCCAAACTGTTGCATTCTCTCTTTCCACCTGTCCGTTCCCCCGGGGGTTGTAACTGGTGGTCCTGCTTGTGGCTATACCCCTAGCGAGCAGGTACTGGCGGAGTTCGTCGCTCATAAACGCTGAGCCCCGGTCGCTATGGATATAGCTGGGGAAACCGAACAGGGTGAAGAGGCTGTTCAGACATTTAATGACCATGGCACTGGTCATGTCCGGGCAGGGGATAGCGAACGGGAAACGGGAGTACTCATCAATGATGTTGAGGAAGTACACATTGCGGTCGGAGGAGGGGAGAGGCCCTTTAAAATCGACGCTCAGGCGTTCGAAAGGGCGAGTGGCTTTTATCAGGTGGGCTCTGTCTGGTCTATAAAAGTGCGGTTTGCACTCAGCGCAGACTTGGCAGTTCTTGGTCATGGTCCTGACCTCCTCAATGGAGTAAGGCAGGTTGCGGGCCTTGATGAAGTGGAAGAACCTGGTGACCCCCGGGTGGCAGAGGTCATTGTGGAGGGCCCTCAGCCTATCGATCTGCGCGCTGGCGCAGGTGCCACGCGATAGGGCATCTGGGGGTTCATTGAGCTTCCCAGGCCGGTACAAGATCTCGTAATTGTAGGTGGAAAGTTCGATTCTCCACCTCAAGATCTTGTCATTTTTGATTTTGCCCCTCTGCTTGTTGTTGAACATAAAAGCAACTGAACGCTGGTCAGTGAGCAGGGTAAATCGTTTTCCGGCCAGGTAGTGCCTCCAATGACGCACAGCCTCCACAATAGCCTGGGCCTCCTTCTCGACCGCGGAGTGTCTGGTCTCCGGGCCCTGGAGGGTTCGTGAGAAGAATGCCACAGGTCTCCCCGCCTGATTAAGGGTGGCGGCCAGAGCGAAGTCGGACGCATCGCTTTCCACCTGGAAGGGGATGGATTCGTCCACTGCGTGCATGGTGGCTTTGGCAATGTCCTCCTTGATAACGGTGGAAGGCCGAGCGGGCCTCTGCCATCAGGGGTAAAGAGGTGGATTTGATCAGCGGACGGGCTTTGTCTGCATAGTAGGGGACCCACTGGGCGTAGTAGGAAAAAAACCCTAGGCACCTCTTCAGAGCTTTTAGGCAGTGGGGCAGTGGGAGTTCCATAAGGGGACGCATCCGGTCCGGGTCGGGACCGATGACCCCGTGTTCCACAACACAGCCAAGGATGGCGAGGCGGTCTGTGCGGAATATGCACTTCTCCTTGTTATATGTCAGGTTCAGGAGTTGGGCGGTGCGGAGGAATTTCTCGAGGTTTGCGTCATGGTCCTGCAAGTCATGGCCGCAGATGGTCACATTGTCTAGGTAAGGGAAAGTGGCCTGCAGCGCGTTTTGATCGACCATCCGGTCCATCTCCCTTTGGAAGATGGAGACCCCGTTGGTAACGCCAAAGGGAACCCTAAGGAAGTGATAGAGGCGGCCGTTTGCCTCAAAAGCAGTATACTGGCGGTCTTCGGGGCGGATGGGGAGCTGGTGGTACGCTGATTTCAGGTCAATGGTCGAAAAGACGCGGTACTGCGCGATCTGGTTGACCATGTCAGCTATGCGGGGGAGTGGGTAGGCGTCCAGCAGGGTGTAGCGGTTTATTGTTTGGCTGTAGTCGATGACCAGGCGTTGTTTCTCGCCGGTCTTAACGACCACAACCTGGGCTCGCCAGGGGCTGGAGCTGCCCTCAATAATCCCCTCCTTCAGGAGCCGCTCCACTTCGGTTTTGATGAAAACCCTGTCCCCGGCACTGTATCGCCTGCTCTTTGTGGCGATGGGCTTACAGTAGGGGGTGAGGTTAGCAAACAGTGGGGGGGGTGGGACTCTGAGTGTGGAGAGGTTGCATCTGGTGCGCGGCGGGCAATTTGGAGGCTGCTGGCTGCGGACTGTGAGTGGGGGGAGGGGGCCATCGTACGCCATCGTAACGCTTTTGAGGTGGCACTGGAAATCCAACCCCAGTAGAACGGCAGCGCAAAGTTGGGGCAGGACCAGCAGTTTAAAATTATTGAACACAGTCCCGTCTACTACTAGTGTCACCACGCAGTAGCCGCCAATGTCTGCTGACTGGGACTCGGCGGCCATAGAAATCCGCTGGTGCGCAGGCAGGACTGGGAGAGAGCAACGCCGCACCGTGTCGGGGTGGATGAAGCTCTCTGTGCTCCCGGAGTCAAAAAGGCAGTTTATTGCATGGCCATTTACCTTAACGTCCATTTTGGACTGAGCTAGTTGGTGCGGTCTCGTTTGGTCCAGCGTAACAGAGGCCAGCGTAGGGGTCGGTGTGTCACTGCGGGTATCAGATGGGGGGGGGGTTGGCGGCCTGCTGCGTCCCGGCTGGTGTCCAAGATGGCGGCGTCCATGATTCCCATGTGGCTGGAGTCGTCCAAGATGGCTGCTGCTGCGGTGGTTCGCACATGGCTGGGGAGGCCCAAGATGGCGGCCCGCACTGCCCACACGCGGCGCTGTTGGGGGCCCAAGATGGCGGCTCACGCGGCGCTGCTGGCGTTCGGGGTGGCTTTGGCCTTGCAGGCGCTAGCGTAGTGTCCCTTTTTCCCGCAGCCCGAGCAGGTCGCATTCTTCGCCAGGCAGCGCGCTCTGGGGTGTTTGGCCTGGCCACAGAAGTAGAATTTCTGGCCTTGGGATACTGCTGTCTGGCTTTGGGACACTGCTGCGGTGGTTGGGCCGTTGTTGGGCTGTGGCTGGGGTGGCACGGTGCTATGGGGCTGTCCTACCGTGTCCCAGGTTGTCGTTCCCCGCGGCGTCCACGGTGCAGAGGAGTAGGCATCCATGCCCCGGTAGGCTGCGTCCAGCGTTAGTGCGATTTCGGAGGCTTTGTCGAGGGTGAGGTC
This sequence comes from Somniosus microcephalus, assembly GCF_052327205.1. Lineage (NCBI taxonomy): Eukaryota > Metazoa > Chordata > Chondrichthyes > Squaliformes > Somniosidae > Somniosus > Somniosus microcephalus. The sequence goes on from NC_140998.1 coordinate 183,797,892, forward strand.
ACTCTGCTCCAGCAGTCGCTGTCGGGTGTAGTTGGACCTGTGGCCCGCTACGAAGGCATCCCGGATCAGTTCCTCCGTGTACTTAGTGGGCGTTACCGCCTTACACCCACAGGCCCGGCCAAGCACGGACAGTGCTTGGAGGTATTCCTCAGTCGATTCCCCAGGTTGTTGCTTGCGACTCCCCAGGAGGTGCCTGGCGTAAACTTCGTTCACAGGGCGCGTGTACTGGGTCTTGAGGAGCTGGAGGGCGGCTGTGTACGAGGTCGCGTCCCGGATGACTGAGTACACTCGGTGGTTCACCTTGGAGATCAGGACAGACAGTTTGTCCGCATCCGTTGCGACCGCAGTGGAGGCAGTCAGGAATGCCTCGAAGCACGTGAGCCAGTGAGCAAACTTGGTGGAAGCGTCCGCTTCCCGACTGTCCAGGTCCAGGCATGCTGGTGTGAGGATCTTCTCCATTATAAAAAAAAATTAGTTAATAAAATTGATGCGCCATCAATTACTCAAAAGACTGAGGTTAAGCGAGTAACAACCAGGCTTTTATTAACTGAAGAATGAAGGTCTAGTCTCGAGTGGTCGACCCGTCCAGAATACTAAGGGACTGGGAGGTAGTCACTTATATACCTGGAATAGTGGGAGGAGTCAGCCGAGGCATGTCCAGACCTGTACCTAGTGGAATACACATACAGACACAGACAGGTATAACAGTGGTTTACCACACTCTGTATCTAAGCAGTGCTTTACCTGCCCTGGGAGTGTTTGATGGGACAGTGTAGAGGGAGCTTTACTCTGTATCTAACCCGTGCTGTACCTGCTCTGGGAGTGTTTGATGGGACAGTGTAGAGGGAGCTTTACTCTGTATCTAACCCATGCTGTACCTGCCCTGGGAGTGTTTGATGGGACAGTGTAGAGGGAGCTTTACTCTGTATCTACCCCCGTGCTGTACCTGCCCTGGGAGTGTTTGATGGGACAGTGTAGAGCGAGCTTTACTCTGTATCTAACCCGAGCTGTACCTGCCCTGGGAGTGTTTGATGGGACAGTGTAGAGGGAGCTTTACTCTGTATCTAACCCGAGCTGTACCTGCCCTGGGAGTGTTTGATGGGACAGTGTAGAGGGAGCTTTACTCTGTATCAAACCTGTGCTGTACCTGCCCTGGGAGTGTTTGATGGGACAGTTTAGAGGGAGCTTTACTCTGTATCTAACCCGTGCTGTACCTGCCCTGGGAGTGTTTGATGGGACAGTGTAGAGGGAGCTTTACTCTGTATCTGACCTGTGTGTAGCTGCATCTTTAAATGGAAAGAATGGATTAATATTTGAGGCACAGACAGTGACGCCATGTGTTCCTCTGATTTCTTTCAGATCCTCAGGGTGTCGGTACCGCATGAAATTGCTTTTGAGTTGGGTAAGTGCGCTCGACGCAAAAGTACAATCTGAGTGGGCCGTAAGAATGGACATCGGTGCACGTGGAGGGAGAGCATGTGTATGCGGGGGGCGGGGGAGTGAGTGTGCCGTGTGTGTGTGTGAGTACAGTGTGTGTGTGTGAGTACAGTGTTTGTGAGATTGCTGTATGTGTGTGAGTACTATGTGTGTGTGTGTGAGTGCGGTGTGTGTGAGTACAGTGTGTGTGTGAGTACAGTGTGTGTGTGTGAGTGCGGTGTGTGTGAGTACAGTGTGTGTGTGTGAGTGCGGTGTGTGTGAGTACAGTGTGTGTGTGTGAGTACAGTGTGTGTGTGTGAGTGCGGTGTGTGTGAGATTGCTGTGTGTGTGTGTGAGATTGCTGTGTGTGTGAGTACAGTGCGTGTGTGTGAGATTGCTGTGTGTGTGTGAGTACAGTGTGTGTGTGAGATTGCTGTGTGTGTGTGTCACTACAGTGCGTGTGTGTGAGATTGCTGTGTGTGTGTGTCACTACAGTGCGTGTGTGTGAGATTGCTGTGTGTGTGTCACTACAGTGCGTGTGTGTGAGATTGCTGTGTGTGTGTCAGTACAGTGTGTGTGTGTGAGATTGCTGTGTGTGTGTCACTACAGTGCGTGTGTGAGAGATTGCTGTGTGTGTGTCACTACAGTGCGTGTGTGTGAGATTGCTGTGTGTGTGTCAGTACAGTGTGTGTGTGTGAGATTGCTCTGTGTGTGTGTGTCACTACAGTGCGTGTGTGTGAGATTGCTGTGTGTGTTTCAGTACAGTGTGTGTGTGAGATTGCTGTGTGTGTGATTGCTGTGTGTGTGTCAGTACAGTGCGTGTGTGAGAGATTGCTGTGTGTGTGTGTCACTACAGTGCGTGTGTGTGTGAGAGCGGTGTGTGTGTGAGATTGCTGTGTGTGTGTGTGTCACTACAGTGCGTGTGTGTGAGATTGCTGTGTGTGTCACTACAGTGTGTGTGTGAGATTGCTGTGTGTGTGTCACTACAGTGCGTGTGTGTGAGAGAGCGGTGTGTGTGAGTACAGTGTGTGTGTGTGTGAGATTGCTGTGTGTGTGTCACTACAGTGCGTGTGTGTGAGAGAGCGGTGTGTGTGAGTACAGTGTGTGTGTGTGTGAGATTGCTGTGTGTGTGTCACTACAGTGCGTGTGTGTGAGAGAGCGGTGTGTGTCACTACAGTGTGTGTGTGTGTGAGATTGCTGTGTGTGTGTCACTACAGTGCGTGTGTGTGAGATTGCTGTGTGATGTGCCTTCAATAACCACAAAACTAGAAGTTATAGACTTCAACAAGTTGGCTTTTAATCACTAAGATCAGAGCTAACATCTCAACACACTGACTGGTTCACAGGAATGAGGCATACAGATCCTGGGATCTTTATGTAAGAGAAGTCAGGGGCGGAGCCAAGAGCCAAGACCTGGAATCTTCCAGGTTAGTCAGGAAAGAGGAAGTGAAACTATACACCGTGTGGGGGAGGGTAATATACATGAGTGCAAAAAGTATACAGGCAAGAACAAATACAGGCAAGAACAAACAGATTTCATTACATTCACCCCTTCTTTAGATTTAGTCCATCGGGGTGATGTTTCTTAAAAGTTGGTATAAGTGAGTCTGTCGGGAGGTTTTGCAGTTCTCAGTGATCGGCGCAAAGCCGGTTGGGGTGCCTCTAGGGGAGTGGATTCTGGTTCCTCCGCTGTCCGGGTCTCCGCAGTGTCTTCCAGGTTATCTGCAGTGTCCTCCAGGTTAAAGTTGGGTATTGATACCTCTGGGCGTCCTGTCTCTTTTTGGTGTAGGTCTTCCTCGGGTAGTCTCTCATCGTTCTCTCCGCTCCCCGAGGGAGCGAGGTCTTTTATGGGAACAGTGTCCTCTCGCCCGTCAGAGTATTCGATATAGGCGTACTGAGGGTTTGCATGGAGGAGCTGTACCTTTTCCACAAGGGGGTCCGTTTTATGGCCTCTCACGTGCTTCCGCAATAGTACTGTCCCCGGGGACGTCAGCCACGCGGGTAGAGATATGCCCGAGGTCGATTTCCGGGGGAAAACGAACATCTTTTCGTGAGGGTTAGCGTTAGTGGCTGTACATAACAGAGACCTTATGGAGTGGAGCACGTCTGGGAGGACTTCCTGCCAGCGGGAGGTCGGAAGGCCTTTTGACTTTAAGGCTAACGTGACAGCCTTCCAAACGGTAGCATTCTCCCTTTCCACTTGCCCATTACCCCGGGGGTTGTAGCTAGTGGTTCTGCTAGTGGCTATCCCCTTTGAGAGCAAGAACTGGTGCAGTTCGTCACTCATAAATGACGTCCCCCTATCGCTGTGTATGTAGTTCGGCATGCCAAACATGCAGAATAGATTACCGAGACACTTGATGACCATGGCACTGGTCACGTCTGGGCAGGGAATGGCGAAGGGGAAGCGGGAATATTCATCGATGATATTGAGGAAGTATACGTTACGGTCGGCAGAGGGAAGGGGTCCCTTGAAGTCCAGACTTAGGCGCTCGAATGGCCGTGTGGCTTTGATAAGGTGTGCACGGTCAGGCCTGTAGAAACGAGGCTTGCATTCCGCACAGATGCGGCAGGCTCTGGCCATTGCCCTGACCTCTTCGATGGAGTGGGGCAGATTGCGGGACTTTATAAAATGGTATAGTCGGGTGACCCCTGGGTGACAGACGTCGTTGTGGAGACCCTGTAATTTGTCCGTATGAATGCTGGCACACATTCCCCGCGATAGGGCGTCTGGGGGTTCATTAAGGGCTCCCGGCCTGTACATAATATCATAGTCGAACGTGGATAGTTCGATCCTCCACCTGAGTATTTTGTCATTCTTGATTTTCCCCCTTTGTTTGTTATTAAACATGAAAGCCACCGACCGCTGGTCGGTGAGCAGGGTGAAACGTTTGCCAGCTAGGTAGTGTCTCCAGTGCTGCACTGCCTCCACTATAGCCTGTGCCTCCTTCTCGACAGAAGAGTGCCTGATTTCAGGTCCCTGAAGGGTTCGGGAGAAGAAGGCCACAGGTCTCCCAGCCTGATTGAGGGTCGCAGCTAAAGCAAAGTCTGACGCATCGCTTTCGACTTGAAAGGGAATGCTTTCGTCCACTGCACACAGTGCAGCCCTTTCAATGTCCTGTTTGATACTGGTGAAAGCCTCCCGAGCTTCAGCTGATAGTGGGAAGGACGTCGATTTAATGAGGGGTCGGGCCTTATCAGAGTAATTGGGCACCCATTGGGCATAATACGAAAAAAATCCCAGGCACCTTTTTAAAGCTTTGGGATTGTGTGGCAGGGGCAGTTCCTTTAGGGGGCGTAATCGGTCAGGGTCTGGTCCAATTACCCCATCTTCCACCACACAGCCGAGGATACAGAGACGGGTTGTGTTGAAGACACATTTGTCTTCGTTGTAGGTTAGATTCAGCTTTAGGGCAGTTTTTAAAAATCTCGCAAGATTTAGATCGTGGTCTTGCTGGTTGTGCCCGCAGATAGTGACATTGTCCAGATAGGGGTAGGTAGCTTGTAGTTTATTCTCGTCAACCATGCGGTCCATCTCACGTTGGAAGACCGAGACCCCATTTGTTACCTCGAAGGGCACTCTGAGAAAATGGTAGAGGCGTCCGTTCGCCTCAAAGGCGGTGTATGGGCGGTCCTCCGTTCTAATGGGGAGCTGGTGATACGCGGATTTGAGGTCGATAGTCGAGAAGACTCGGTATTGCGCGATCTGGTTGACCATTTCTGATATGCGGGGTAAAGGGTAGGCGTCCAGCTGGGTATAAATATTAACAGTCTGGCTGTAGTCAATTACCATCCGTTTCTTTTCGCTATTTTTAACTATGACTACTTGGGCACGCCACGGACTGGTACTGCATTCAATAATGCCTTCCCGCAGGAGCCTGTCCACTTCCGCCTTGATAAAGTGTCTGTCTTCCAGACTGTACCGTCTACTTTTGGTCGCTATGGGCCTACAGTTCGGAGCGAGATTAGCGAATAAAGAGGGCGGGCTGATTTTTAAGGTTGATAGGCCACAGACTGTGAGTGGCGGCTGGGACCCGCCATATGCTAGCGTGACACTTTCGTGGTGGCACTGGAAGTCCAGGCCCAAGATTACATTAACACAGAGTTCTGGCATCACGAGGAGTTTAAAATCCTTGTAGTCCGTGCCTTTTACAGTCAGTGTTACCACACAGTAGCCCAAAATGTCCGAAGTGTGGGGCTTAGCAGCCATAGCAATTCTGCTCCGTGTAGGGGTTACTGTTAATGAGTGCTGCCGTACCAGGCTAGGGTGGATTAAACTCTCGGTACTCCCACAGTCAATTAAACATTTAGTTAAATTCCCGTTTACCTGTATGTCCATCATGGATTTTGTCAACGGGTGTGGCCTGGATTGATCCACCGTGATCGAAGCCACTGTTGGGCCCTGGGCGGCCGTTGAGTCGGGAAAAGATGGCGGATCCCAAGATGGCGGCCCGCACGGCACGCACGAGGCGGTGACGGAGTTGGAAATCGGATTCCCCCTGCAGACTTTGCTAAAATGCCCCTTTTTCTTACATTTGAAGCATGTAGCGTCTTTTGCTGGGCATCGTTGTCTGGGGTGCTTGGCCTGGCCGCAGAAGTAGCATTTCGGGCCTCGAGACATTGCCGCTGCAGTAGGACTCCTGGGTGAACTTCTGTGTGGGGACTCCGGTGGCGTAGAGCTGGTCTGAGACCTGGATGGGGAAGATGGCTGATTCCAGGATGGCGGCCCGCTCGGCGCGCACGAGGCGGTGAGGGCCGCTTGGCCGGAAGAATAAGAGTCAGAGTTTTTCTGGGCCATGTCCAGCGATCGCGCAGTGGCCACTGCCTTTTTTAAGTCCAGGACCTCCTTCTCCAGCAGTCTCTGCCGGATATAATTCGATTTGAGGCCCGTGATGAAGGAATCGCGGACCAATTCGTCAGAGTACATGTTGGCCGTACGGCCTTGCAGTTACAGTCCCGGACCAAGTCCTTTAGGCCCTGTAAGAAATCGTCCATTGATTCCTCTGGTCGCTGCCTGCGTGTAGCCAGCAGATGTCTGGCGTACACTTCGTTTACTGGTCTCTGGTATTGGGCCTTCAGGATAGTGATGGCCTCCGTGTAAGAGGTGGCGTCCCGGATGAACGAATAAATCTGATGATTAACGCGAGTAGTCAGTAGACTCAGTTTATCTACCTCGCTAGCGGATGAGGCCCTCGCGAAGAGTTCGAAGCATTTGAGCCAGTGTCCAAATTGATTTGATGCTTCAGCAGAATGTGGATCCAAGTCCAGACGCTCTGGTTTTAGGAGTCAATCCATCCTAGTATTCTTTAGTGATTAAAATTGATATGCCTTCAATAACCACAAAACTAGAAGTTATAGACTTCAACAAGTTGGCTTTTAATCACTAAGATCAGAGCTAACATCTCAACACACTGACTGGTTCACAGGAATGAGGCATACAGATCCTGGGATCTTTATGTAAGAGAAGTCAGGGGCGGAGCCAAGAGCCAAGACCTGGAATCTTCCAGGTTAGTCAGGAAAGAGGAAGTGAAACTATACACCGTGTGGGGGAGGGTAATATACATTAGTGCAATAAGTATACAGGCAAGAACGAATGCAGGCAAGAACAAACACATTTCATTACACTGTGGGTGTGAGATTGCTGTGTGTGTGTGTCAGTACAGTGTGTGTGTGAGATTGCTGTGTGTGTGAGTACAGTGTGTGTGAGATTGCTGTGTGTGAGTACAGTGTGTGTGTGTGAGTACAGTGTGTGTGTGTGAGTACAGTGTGTGTGTGAGTACAGTGTGTGTGAGTGAGTACAGTGTGTGTGTGAGTGAGTACAGTGTGTGTGTGTGAGTACAGTGTGTGTGTGTGTGTGTGTGTGTGTGTGTGAGTGAGTACAGTGTGTGTGTGAGTGAGTACAGTGTGTGAGTACAGTGTGTGTGTGAGTGAGTACAGTGTGTGTGTGAGTACAGTGTGTGTGAGTGAGTGAGTACAGTGTGTGTGTGTGAGTAGTGTGTGTGTGAGTACAGTGTGTGTGAGTGAGTACAGTGTGTGTGTGTGTGTGAGTACAGTGTGTGTGTGTGAGTACAGTGTGTGTGAGTGAATACAGTGTGTGTGTGTGTGTGAGTACAGTGTGTGTGTGTGTGTGAGTCCAGTGTGTGTGAGTGAGTACAGTGTGTGTGTGTAGTGTGTGAGTGAGTGAGTACAGTGTGTGTGTGAGTACAGTGTGTGTGTGAGTACAGTGTGTGTGAGTGAGTACAGTGTGTGTGTGAGTGAGTACAGTGTGTGTGTGAGTACAGTGTGTACAGTGTGTGTACAGTGTGTGTGAGTGAGTACAGTGTGTGTGTGTGAGTGAGTAGTGTGTGTGTGAGTGAGTACAGTGTGTGTGTGAGTGAGTACAGTGTGTGTGTGTGTGAGTACAGTGTGTGTGTGTGAGAGTACTGTGTGTGTGTGTGTGTGTGTGAGTACAGTGTGTGTGTGAGTACAGTGTGTGTGAGTGAGTACAGTGTGTGTGTGTGAGTACAGTGTGTGTGTGAGTGAGTACAGTGTGAGTGAGTACAGTGTGTGTGAGTACAGTGTGTGTGTGTGAGTACAGTGTGTGTGTGTGTGAGTACAGTGTGTGTGAGTACAGTGTGTGTGTGTGAGTACAGTGTGTGAGTACAGTGTGTGTGTGTGTGAGTACAGTGTGTGTGTGAGTACAGTGTGTGTGTGTGAGTACAGTGTGTGTGTGTGAGTGAGTACAGTGTGTGTGTGTGAGTACAGTGTGTGTGTGTGTGAGTGAGTACAGTGTGTGTGTGTGAGTACAGTGTGTGTGTGTGAGTACGGTGTGTGTGTGTGTGAGTACGGTGTGTGTGTGTGTGAGTACAGTGTGTGTGTGTGAGTGAGTACAGTGTGTGTGTGTGAGTACAGTGTGTGTGTGTGTGAGTACAGTGTGTGTGTGAGTACAGTGTGTGTGTGAGTACAGTGTGTGTGTGAGTGAGTACAGTGTGTGTGAGAGTACAGTGTGTGTGAGTGAGTACAGTGTGTGTGTGTGTGAGTACAGTGTGTGAGTACAGTGTGTGTGTGAGTACAGTGTGTGTGTGAGTACAGTGTGTGTGTGAGTACAGTGTGTGAGTACAGTGTGTGTGTGAGAGTACAGTGTGTGTGTGTGAGTGAGTACAGTGTGTGTGTGTGAGTACAGTGTGTGTGTGTGAGTACAGTGTGTGTGTGTGAGTACAGTGTGTGTGTGTGAGTACAGTGTGTGTGTGAGTACAGTGTGTGTGTGTGTGAGTACAGTGTGTGAGTGAGTACAGTGTGTGTGTGTGTGAGTACAGTGTGTGTGTGTGTGAGTACAGTGTGTGAGTACAGTGTGTGTGTGTGAGTACAGTGTGTGTGTGTGTGTGAGTACAGTGTGTGTGTGTGAGTACAGTGTGTGTGTGTGAGTACAGTGTGTGTGTGAGTACAGTGTGTGTGTGTGTGAGTACAGTGTGTGTGTGAGTACAGTGTGTGTGTGAGTGAGTACAGTGTGTGTGTGAGTACAGTGTGTGTGAGTGAGTACAGTGTGTGTGAGTGAGTACAGTGTGTGTGAGTGAGTACAGTGTGTGTGTGAGTGAGTACAGTGTGTGTGTGAGTGAGTACAGTGTGTGTGTGTGTGTGAGTACAGTGTGTGTGTGAGTGAGTACAGTATGTGTGTGAGTAGTGTGTGTGAGTGAGTACAGTGTGTGTGTGTGTGAGTACAATGTGTGTGAGTGAGTACAGTGTGTGTGTGAGTACAGTGTGTGTGAGTACAGTGTGTGTGTGAGTGAGTACAGTGTGTGTGAGTGAGTACAGTGTGTGTGTGTGAGTACAGTGTGTGTGTGTGAGTAGTGTGTGTGTGTGAGTGAGTACAGTGTGTGTGTGTGTGAGTACAGTGTGTGTGTGTGAGTGAGTACAGTGTGAGTAGTGTGTGTGTGTGAGTACAGTGTGTGTGTGTGTGAGTACAGTGTGTGTGTGAGTGAGTACAGTGTGTGTGAGTGAGTACAGTGTGTGTGTGTGAGTACAGTGTGTGTGTGTGAGTAGTGTGTGTGTGTGTGAGTACAGTGTGTGTGTGTGTGAGTACAGTGTGTGTGTGTGAGTGAGTACAGTGTGAGTAGTGTGTGTGTGTGAGTACAGTGTGTGTGTGTGAGTGAGTACAGTGTGTGTGTGTGAGTGAGTAGTGTGTGTGTGAGTGAGTACAGTGTGTGTGTGTGTGAGTACAGTGTGTGTGTGTGAGTGAGTACAGTGTGTGTGTGAGTGAGTACAGTGTGTGTGTGTGAGTGAGTAGTGTGTGTGTGAGTGAGTACAGTGTGTGTGTGTCTGAGTACAGTGTGTGTGTGAGTACAGTGTGTGTGTGAGTACAGTGTGTGTGTGTGAGTGAGTACAGTGTGTGTGTGTGAGTACAGTGTGTGTGTGTGAGTACAGTGTGTGTGAGTACAGTGTGTGTGTGAGTGAGTACAGTGTGAGTGTGTGTGAGTACAGTGTGTGTGCGTGTGTGTGTGAGTAGTGTGTGTGTGAGTACAGTGTGTGTGAGTACAGTGTGTGAGTGAGTACAGTGTGTGTGTGTGTGAGTACAGTGTGTGTGTGTGTGAGTACAGTGTGTGTGTGAGTGAGTACAGTGTGTGTGTGAGTGAGTACAGTGTGTGTGTGAGTGAGTACAGTGTGTGTGTGAGTGAGTACAGTGTGTGTGTGAGTGAGTACAGTGTGTGTGTGTGTGTGAGTACAGTGTGTGTGAGTACAGTGTGTGTGTGAGTACAGTGTGTGTGTGAGTACAGTGTGTGTGTGTGAGTACAGTGTGTGTGTGTGTGAGTACAGCGTGTGTGTGTGAGTAGTGTGTGTGTGAGTACAGTGTGTGTGAGTACAGTGTGTGTGAGTGAGTACAGTGTGTGTGTGTGAGTACAGTGTGTGTGTGTGTGTGTGAGTACAGTGTGTGTGTGTGTGTGTGAGTACAGTGTGTGTGTGTGTGAGTACAGTGTGTGTGTGAGTGAGTACAGTGTGTGTGTGAGTGAGTACAGTGTGTGTGTGTGTTAGTACAGTGTGTGTGTGAGTACAGTGTGTGTGTGAGTACAGTGTGTGTGTGAGTACAGTGTGTGTGTGAGTACAGTGTGTGTGAGTACAGTGTGTGTGTGTGTGAGTACAGTGTGTGTGTGTGAGTACAGTGTGTGTGTGTGAGTACAGTGTGTGTGTGTGAGTACAGTGTGTGTGTGTGAGTACAGTGTGTGTGTGTGTGAGTACAGTGTGTGTGTGAGTGAGTACAGTGTGTGAGTGAGTACAGTGTGTGTGTGTGAGTGATTACAGTGTGTGTTTGGGTGAGTACAGTGTGTGTGTGAGTGAGTACAGTGTGTGTGAGTGAGTACAGTGTGTGTGTGTGAGTACAGTGTGAGTGAGTACAGTGTGTGTGTGTGAGTGAGTACAGTGTGTGTGTGGGTGAGTACAGTGTGTGTGTGAGTGAGTACAGTGTGTGTGTGTGAGTACAGTGTGTGTGTGAGTACAGTGTGTGTGTGAGTGAGTACAGTGTGTGTGTGTGTGAGTACAGTGTGTGTGAGTGAGTACAGTGTGTGAGTGAGTAGTGTGTGTGTGAGTGAGTACAGTGTGTGTGTGTGTGAGTACAGTGTGTGTGTGTGAGTGAGTACAGTGTGTGTGTGTGTGAGTACTGTGTGTGTGTGTGAGTGAGTACAGTGTGTGTGTGTGAGTGAGTACAGTGTGTGTGTGTGAGTGCAGTGTGTGTGTGTGAGTGAGTACAGTGTGTGTGTGTGAGTACAGTGTGTGTGTGTGAGTGAGTGCAGTGTGTGTGTGTGTGAGTACAGCGTGTGTGTGTGTGAGTACAGTGTGTGTGTGTGAGTGAGTACAGTGTGTGTGGGTGTGAGTACAGTGTGTGTGTGTGAGTACAGTGTGTGAGTAGTGTGTGTGAGTACAGTGTGTGTGTGTGAGTGAGTACAGTGTGTGTGTGTGAGTGAGTACAGTGTGTGTGTGTGTGTGAGTACAGTGTGTGTGTGTGTGTGAGTTCAGTGTGTGTGTGTGAGTACAGTGTGTGAGAGTACAGTGTGTGTGTGTGTGAGTACAGTGTGTGAGTGAGTACAGTGTGTGTGTGTGTCAGTACAGTGTGTGTGTGTGTCAGTACAGTGTGTGTGTGTGAGTGAGTACAGTGTGTGTGTGTGTGAGAGTACAGTGTGTGTGTGTGTGAGTACAGTGTGTGTGTGAGTACAGTGTGAGTGAGTACAGTGTGTGTGTGTGTGAGTGAGTACAGTGTGTGTGAGTACAGTGTGTGTGTGAGTGAGTACAGTGTGTGTGTGTGAGTGAGTACAGTGTGTGTGAGTACAGTGTGTGTGTGTGTGAGTACTGTGTGTGTGTGAGTGAGTACAGTGTGTGTGTGTGTGTGAGTACAGTGTGTGTGTGAGTGAGTACAGTGTGTGTGTGTCAGTGAGTACAGTGTGTACAGTGTGTGTGTGTCAGTACAGTGTGTGTGAGTGAGTACAGTGTGTGTGTGTGTGAGTACAGTGTGTGTGTGTGAGTACAGTGTGTGTGTGTGTGAGTACAGTGTGTGTGTGTGAGTGAGTACAGTGTGTGTGAGTACAGTGTGTGTGTGAGTGAGTACAGTGTGTGTGTGTGAGTGAGTACAGTGTGTGTGAGTACAGTGTGTGTGTGTGTGAGGACTGTGTGTGTGTGAGTGAGTACAGTGTGTGTGTGAGTACAGTGTGTGTGAGAGTGAGTACAGTGTGTGTGTGAGTGAGTACAGTGTGTGTGAGTGAGTACAGTGTGTGTGTGAGATTGCTGTGTGTGTGTGAGATTGCTGTGTGTGTGAGATTCCTGTGTTTGTGTGAGATTGCTGTGTGTGTGTGTGAGATTGCTGTGTGTGTGTGAGTACAGTGTGTGTGTGTGTGAGTACAGTGTGTGTGTGTGTGAGTACAGTGTGTGTGTGTGTGAGTACAGTATGTGTGTGTGTGTGAGTACAGTGTGTGTGTGAGTACAGTGTGTGTGAGTACAGTGTGTGTGTGAGTACAGTGTGTGTGTGTGAGTACAGTGTGTGTGTGAGTACAGTGTGTGTGAGTGAGTACAGTGTGTGTGTGTGTGTGAGTACTGTGTGTGTGTGTGAGTACAGTGTGTGTGTGAGTACAGTGTGTGTGTGTGTGAGTACAGTGTGTGTGTGTGTGAGTACAGTGTGTGTGTGTGAGTACAGTGTGTGTGTGTGTGTGAGTACAGTGTGTGAGTACAGTGTGTGTGAGTGAGTACTGTGTGAGTGTGAGTACAGTGTGTGTGTGTGTGTGAGTACAGTGTGTGTGTGTGTGTGTGTGAGTACAGTGTGTGTGTGTGAGTACAGTGTGTGTGTGTGTGAGTACAGTGTGTGTGTGTGTGTGAGTGAGTACAGTGTGTGTGTGAGAGTACAGTGTGTGTGTGTGTGAGTACAGTGTGTGTGTGTGAGTACAGTGTGTGTGTGTGTGAGTACAGTGTGTGTGTGTGTGAGTACAGTGTGTGTGTGTGTGTGAGTACAGTGTGTGTGTGTCAGTACAGTGTGTGTGTGTGTGAGTACAGTGTGTGTGAGTGAGTACAGTGTGTGTGAGTGAGTACAGTGTGTGTGTGAGTGAGTACAGTGTGTGTGTGAGTACAGTGTGTGTGTGAGTACAGTGTGTGTGTGAGTACAGTGTGTGTGTGAGTACAGTGTGTGTGTGAGTGAGTACAGTGTGTGTGTGAGTGAGTACAGTGTGTGTGTGTGAGTACAGTGTGTGTGAGTACAGTGTGTGTGTGTGAGTACAGTGTGTGTGTGTGTGAGTACAGTGTGTGTGTGTGAGTACAGTGTGTGTGTGAGTGAGTACAGTGTGTGTGTGAGATTGCTGTGTGTGTGAGATTCCTGTGTTTGTGTGAGATTGCTGTGTGTGTGTGTGAGATTGCTGTCTGTGAGTACAGTGTGTGTACTGTGAGACTGTGTGAGATTGCTGCGTGTGTGTGTGAGTACAGTGTGGGTGTGTGTGAGTGAGTACAGTGTGTGTGTGTGAGTGAGTACAGTGTGTGTGTGTGAGTGAGTACAGTGTGTGTGTGTGTGTGAGTACAGTCTGCGTGTGTGTGTGAGTACAGTGTGTGTGTGTGTGAGTACAGTGTGTGTGTGTGTGAGAGTACAGTGTGTGTGTGTGAGTACAGTGTGTGTGTGTGTGTGTGAGTGAGTACAGTTTATGTGTGTGAGTACAGTGTGTGTGTGAGTGAGTACAGTGTGTGTGTGTGAGTACAGTGTGTGTGTGTGTGTGAGTACAGTGTGTGTGAGTACAGTGTGTGTGTGAGTGAGTACAGTGTGTGTGAGTGAGTACAGTGTGTGTGTGTGAGTACAGTGTGTGTGTGTGTGTGTGAGTACAGTGTGTGTGTGTGTGAGTACAGTGTGTGTGTGTGTGAGTACAGTGTGTGAGTGTGAGTGAGTACAGTGTGTGTGTGTGAGAGTACAGTGTGTGTGTGTGAGTGAGTACAGTGTGTGTGTGTGTGAGTACAGTGTGTGTGTGAGAGTACTGTGTGTGTGAGTACAGTGTGTGTGTGTGTGAGTACAGTGTGTGTGTGTGAGAGTACAGTGTGTGTGTGTGAGTACAATGTGTGTGTGAGTACAGTGTGTGTGTGTGAGTACAGTGTGTGAGTACAGTGTGTGTGAGTGAGTACTGTGTGTGTGTGAGTACAGTGTGTGTGTGTGTGTGAGTACAGTGTGTGTGTGTGTGTGAGTACAGTGTGTGTGTGAGTACAGTGTGTGTGTGTGTGAGTACACTGTGTGTGTGTGAGTACAGTGTGTGTGTGTGTGTGAGTACAGTGTGTGTGTGTGTGTGAGTGAGTACAGTGTGTGTGTGTGTGAGTACAGTGTGTGTGTGTGAGTACAGTGTGTGTGTGTGTGAGTACAGTGTGTGTGTGTGTGAGTACAGTGTGTGTGTGTGTGAGTACAGTGTGTGTGTGTGTGAGTACAGTGTGTGTGTGTCAGTACAGTGTGTGTGTGTGTGAGTACAGTGTGTGTGTGAGTGAGTACAGTGTGTGTGTGAGTGAGTACAGTGTGTGTGTGTGAGTACAGTGTGAGTGAGTACAGTGTGTGTGTGAGTACAGTGTGTGAGTGAGTACAGTGTGTGTGTGAGTGAGTACAGTGTGTGTGTGTGTGAGTACAGTGTGTGTGTGAGTACAGTGTGTGTGTGTGAGTGAGTACAGTGTGTGTGTGAGTACAGTGTGTGTGTGAGTGAGTACAGTGTGTGTGTGAGATTGCTGTGTGTGTGTGAGATTCCTGTGTTTGTGTGAGATTGCTGTGTGTGTGTGTGAGATTGCTGTCTGTGAGAACAGTGTGTGTACTGTGAGACTGTGTGAGATTGCTGCGTGTGTGTGTGAGTACAGTGTGGGTGTGTGTGAGTGAGTACAGTGTGTGTGTGTGAGTGAGTACAGTGTGTGTGTGTGAGTGAGTACAGTGTGTGTGTGTGTGTGTGTGTGTGAGTACAGTCTGCGTGTGTGTGTGTGAGTACAGTGTGTGTGTGTGTGTGAGTACAGTGTGTGTGTGTGTGAGAGTACAGTGTGTGTGTGTGTGTGAGTACAGTGTGTGTGTGTGTGTGAGTGAGTACAGTTTATGTGTGTGTGAGTACAGTGTGTGTGTGAGTGAGTACAGTGTGTGTGTGTGAGTACAGTGTGTGTGTGTGAGTACAGTGTGTGTGTGAGTACAGTGTGTGTGAGTGAGTACAGTGTGTGTGTGAGTGAGTACAGTGTGTGTGTGTGTGAGTGAGTACAGTGTGTGTGTGTGTGTGTGAGTACAGTGTGTGTGTGTGTGAGTACAGTGTGTGAGTGAGTACAGTGTGTGTGTGTGAGTGAGTACAGTGTGTGTGTGTGTGTGAGTACAGTGTGTGTGTGTGTGAGTACAGTGTGTGTGTGTGAGTACAGTGTGTGTGTGTGTGAGTACAGTGTGTGTGAGTACAGTGTGTGTGTGAGTGAGTACAGTGTGTGTGAGTGAGTACAGTGTGTGTGAGTGAGTACAGTGTGTGTGAGTGAGTACAGTGTGTGTGTGTGAGTACTGTGTGTGTGTGTGTGTGAGTGAGTACAGTGTATGTGTGTGTGAGTACAGTGTATGTGTGTGTGAGTACAGTGTGTGTGTGTGTGTGAGTACAGTGTGTGTGTGTGAGTGAGTACAGTGTGTGTGTGTGAGTACAGAGTGTGTGTGTGAGTACAGTGTGTGTGTGTGAGTACAGTGTGTGTGTGTGTGAGTACAGTGTGTGTGTGTGTGAGTACAGTGTGTGTGTGAGTGAGTACAGTGTGTGTGTGTGTGAGTACAGTGTGTGTGTGAGAGTACAGTGTGTGTGAGTACTGTGTGTGTGTGAGTACAATGTGTGTGTGTGTGAGTACAGTGTGTGTGTGTGTGAGTACAGTGTGTGTGTGTGTGAGTACAGTGTGTGTGTGTGTGAGTACAGTGTGTCTGTGTGAGTGAGTACAGTGTGTGTGTGTGTGAGTACAGTGTGTGTGAGTACAGTGTGTGTGTGTCAGTACAGTGTGTGTGTGTGAGTACAGTGTGTGTGTGAGTACAGTGTGTGTGTGTGTGAGTACAGTGTGTGTGTGAGTACAGTGTGTGTGAGTACAGTGTGTTGTTGAGTGAGTACAGTGTGTGTGTGTGTGAGTACAGTGTGTGTGTGTGAGTGAGTAGTGTGTGTGTGAGTGAGTACAGTGTGTGTGAGTGAGTACAGTGTGTGTGTGAGTGAGTACAGTGTGTGTGAGTACAGTGTGTGTGAGTGAGTACAGTGTGTGTGAGTACAGTGTGTGTGTGTGAGTACAGTGTGTGTGTGTGTGTGAGTACAGTGTGTGTGTGTGTGTGTGTGAGTACAGTGTATGTGTGTGTGAGTACAGTGTGTGTGTGTGTGTGAGTACAGTGTATGTGTGTGTGAGTACAGTGTGTGTGTGAGTGAGTACAGTGTGTGTGTGTGTGAGTACAGTGTGTGTGTGAGTGAGTACAGTGTGTGTGTGTGTGAGTACAGTGTGTGTGTGTGAGTACAGTGTGTGTGTGTGAGTACAGTGTGTGTGTGTGAGTACAGTGTGTGTGTGTGTGAGAGTACAGTGTGTGTGTGTGTGAGTACAATGTGTGTGTGTGTGTGAGTACAGTGTGTGTGTGTGTACAGTGTATGTGTGAGTGAGTACAGTGTGTGTGTGTGAGTACAGTGTGTGTGTGAGTACAGTGTGTGTGTGTGTGAGTACAGTGTGTGTGTGAGTACAGTGTGTGTGAGTGAGTACAGTGTGTGTGTGTGTGTGTGTGTGTGAGTACAGTGTGTGTGTGTGTGTGAGTGAGTACAGTTTATGTGTGTGAGTACAGTGTGTGTGTGAGTGAGTACAGTGTGTGTGTGTGAGTACAGTGTGTGTGTGAGTACAGTGTGTGTGTGTGAGTACAGTGTGTGTGTGAGTGAGTACAGTGTGTGTGAGTGAGTACAGTGTGTGTGTGAGTGAGTACAGTGTGTGTGTGTGTGTGAGTACAGTGTGTGTGTGTGTGTGAGTACAGTGTGTGTGTGTGTGCAGTGTGTGTGTGTGAGTGAGTACAGTGTGTGTGTGTGTGTGAGTACAGTGTGTGTGTGTGTGAGTACAGTGTGTGTGTGTGTGAGTACAGTGTGTGTGTGAGTACAGTGTGTGTGTGTGTGAGTACAGTGTGTGTGTGAGTACAGTGTGTGTGTGAGTGAGTACAGTGTGTGTGAGTGAGTACAGTGTGTGTGAGTGAGTACAGTGTGTGTGTGTGAGTACAGTGTGTGTGTGTGTGTGTGTGTGTGAGTGAGTACAGTGTATGTGTGTGTGAGTACAGTGTATGTGTGTGTGAGTACAGTGTGTGTGTGTGTGTGAGTACAGTGTGTGTGTGTGAGTGAGTACAGTGTGTGTGTGTGAGTACAGAGTGTGTGTGTGAGTACAGTGTGTGTGTGTGAGTACAGTGTGTGTGTGTGAGTACAGTGTGTGTGTGTGAGTACAGTGTGTGTGTGTGTGAGTACAGTGTGTGTGTGAGTGAGTACAGTGTGTGTGTGTGTGAGTACAGTGTGTGTGTGTGAGAGTACAGTGTGTGTGAGTACTGTGTGTGTGTGAGTACAATGTGTGTGTGTGTGAGTACAGTGTGTGTGTGTGTGAGTACAGTGTGTGTGTGTGTGAGTACAGTGTGTCTGTGTGAGTGAGTACAGTGTGTGTGTGTGTGAGTACAGTGTGTGTGAGTACAGTGTGTGTGTGTGTCAGTACAGTGTGTGTGTGTGAGTACAGTGTGTGTGTGAGTACAGTGTGTGTGTGTGTGAGTACAGTGTGTGTGTGAGTACAGTGTGTGAGTGAGTACAGTGTGTGTGTGAGTGAGTACAGTGTGTGTGTGTGAGTACAGTGTGTGTGTGTGAGTGAGTAGTGTGTGTGTGAGTGAGTACAGTGTGTGTGAGTGAGTACAGTGTGTGTGTGAGTGAGTACAGTGTGTGTGAGTACAGTGTGTGTGTGAGTACAGTGTGTGTGAGTGAGTACAGTGTGTGTGAGTACAGTGTGTGTGTGTGAGTACAGTGTGTGTGTGTGTGTGTGTGTGTGAGTACAGTGTATGTGTGTGTGAGTACAGTGTGTGTGTGTGTGTGAGTACAGTGTATGTGTGTGTGAGTACAGTGTGTGTGTGTGAGTGAGTACAGTGTGTGTGTGTGTGAGTACAGTGTGTGTGTGAGTGAGTACAGTGTGTGTGTGTGTGAGTACAGTGTGTGTGTGTGAGTACAGTGTGTGTGTGTGAGTACAGTGTGTGTGTGTGAGTACAGTGTGTGTGTGTGAGAGTACAGTGTGTGTGTGTGTGAGTACAATGTGTGTGTGTGTGTGAGTACAGTGTGTGTGTGTGAGTACAGTGTGTGTGTGTGTGTGTGTGTGTGTGTGTGTGAGTACAGTGTGTGTGTGTGTGAGTACAGTGTGTGTGTGAGTACAGTGTGTGTGTGAGTGAGTACAGTGTGTATGTGTGTGTGTGTGTGTGTGTGAGTACAGTGTGTGTGTGTGTGAGTACAGTGTGTGTGTGTGTGAGTACAGTGTGTGTGTGTGTGAGTACAGTGTGTGTGTGAACAGTGTGTGTGTGTGAGTACAGTGTGTGTGTGAGTACAGTGTGTGTGTGTGTGAGTGAGTACAGTGTGTGTGAGTGAGTACAGTGTGTGTGTGTGTGAGTACAGTGTGTGTGTGTGTGAGTACAGTGTGTGTGAGTACAGTGTGTCTGTGAGTGAGTACAGTGTGTGTGTGAGTGAGTACAGTGTGAGTGTGTGAGTGAGTACAGTGTGTGTGAGTACAGTGTGTGTGTGTGAGTACAGTGTGTGTGTGAGTACTGTGTGTGTGTGTGTGAGTACAGTGTGTGTGAGTGAGTACAGTGTGTGTGTGTGAGTAGTGTGTGTGAGTGAGTACAGTGTGTGTGTGTGTGAGAGTACAGTGTGTGTGAGTACAGTGTGTGTGAGAGTACAGTGTGTGTGTGAGTACAGTGTGTGTGTGTGAGTACAGTGTGTGTGTGTGAGTGAGTACAGTGTGTGAGTGAGTACAGTGTGTGTGAGTACAGTGTGTGTGTGAGTGAGTACAGTGTGTGTGTGTGTGAGTACAGTGTGTGTGTGTGAGTGAGTACAGTGTGTGTGTGTGAGTACAGTGTGTGTGAGTGAGTACAGTGTGTGTGTGTGAGTACAGTGTGTGAGTGAGTACAGTGTGTGTGAGTGAGTACAGTGTGTGTGTGTGAGTACAGTGTGTGTGTGTGTGAGTACAGTGTGTGTGAGTACAGTGTGTCTGTGAGTGAGTACAGTGTGTGAGTGAGTACAGTGTGTGTGTGTGTGTGTGTGTGAGTGCAGTGTGTGAGTGAGTACAGTGTGTGAGTGAGTACAGTGTGTGTGTGTGAGTGAGTACAGTGTGTGTGTGTGTGAGTACAGTGTGTGTGTGAGTACAGTGTGTGTGTGTGTGAGTACAGTGTGTGTGAGTGAGTACAGTGTGTGTGTGTGAGTAGTGTGTGTGTGTGAGTGAGTACAGTGTGTGTGTGTGAGTACAGTGTGTGTGTGTGAGTGAGTACAGTGTGTGTGAGTACAGTGTGTGTGAGTGAGTACAGTGTGTGTGAGTACAGTGTGTGTGTGTGAGTGAGTACAGTGTGTGTGTGTGAGTGAGTACAGTGTGTGTGTGTGAGTACAGTGTATGTGTGTGTGAGTACAGTGTGTGTGTGTGTGAGTACAGTGTGTGTGTGTGAGTGAGTACAGTGTGTGTGTGAGTGAGTACAGTGTGTGTGTGAGTGAGTACAGTGTGTGTGTGTGTGAGTACAGTGTGTGTGTGTGAGTGAGTACAGTGTGTGTGTGTGAGTACAGTGTGTGTGTGTGAGAGTACAGTGTGTGTGTGTGTGAGTACAATGTGTGTGTGTGTGAGTACAGTGTGTGTGTGAGTACAGTGTGTGTGTACAGTGTGTGTGTGAGTGAGTACAGTGTGTGAGTACAGTGTGTGTGTGTGTGAGTACAGTGTGTGTGTGTGTGTGAGTACAGTGTGTGTGTGTGAGTACAGTGTGTGTGTGTGAGTACAGTGTGTGTGTGAGTACAGTGTATGTGTGTGTGAGTACAGTGTGTGTGTGTGTGTGAGTACAGTGTGTGTGTGTGTGTGTGTGTGAGTACAGTGTGTGTGTGTGTGAGTACAGTGTGTGTGTGAGTACAGTGTGTGTGTACAGTGTGTGTGAGTGAGTACAGTGTGTGTGTGTGTGAGTACAGTGTGAGTGAGTACAGTGTGTGAGTGAGTACAGTGTGTGTGTGTGATTGAGTACAGTGTGTGTGTGATTGAGTACAGTGTGTGTGTGAGTGAGTACAGTGTGTGTGTGTGTGAGTACAGTGTGTGAGTGAGTACAGTGTGTGAGTGAGTACAGTGTGTGTGTGTGAGTGAGTACAGTGTGTGTGTGAGTGAGTACAGTGTGTGTGAGTGAGTACAGTGTGTGTGTGTGAGTACAGTGTGTGTGTGTGTGAGTACAGTGTGTGTGTGTGAGTACAGTGTGTGTGTGTGTGTGAGTACAGTGTGTGTGTGTGTGAGTACAGTGTGTGTGTGTGAGTACAGTGTGTGTGTGAGTGAGTAGTGTGTGTGTGAGTACAGTGTCTGTGTGTGAGTGAGTACAGTGTGTGAGTGTGAGTGAGTACAGTGTGTGTGTGTGTGTGAGTACAGTGTGTGTGTGAGTGAGTACAGTGTGTGTGTGTGTGAGTACAGTGCGTGTGTGAGTACAGTGTGTGTGTCAGTACAGTGTGTGTGAGTGAGTACAGTGTGTGTGTGTGAGTACAGTGTGTGTGTGTGTGAGTACAGTGTGTGTGTGTGTGAGTACAGTGTGTGTGTGTGTGAGTACAGTGTGTGTGTGAGTACAGTGTGTGTGTGAGTACAGTGTGTGTGTGAGTACAGTGTGTGTGTGAGTACAGTGTGTGTGTGTGAGTACAGTGTGTGTGAGTATAGTGTGTGTGTGAGTGAGTACAGTGTGTGTGTGTGTGTGTGAGCACAGTGTGAGTGAGTACAGTGTGTGTGTGTGAGTGAGTACAGTGTGTGTGAGTATAGTGTGTGTGAGTGAGTACAGTGTGTGTGTGAGTGAGTACAGTGTGTGAGTACAGTGTGTGTGTGTGTGAGTACTGTGTGTGTGTGTGAGTACAGTGTGTGTGTGTGTGAGTACAGTGTGTGTGAGAGTGAGTACAGTGTGTGTGTGAGAGTACAGTGTGTGTGTGTCAGTACAGTGTGTGTGTGTGTGTGAGTGAGTACAGTGTGTGTGTGTGTGAGTACAGTGTGTGTGTGTGTGTGTGAGTACAGTGTGTGTGTGTGTGAGTACAGTGTGTGTGTGTGTGAGTACAGTGTGTGTGTGTGAGTACAGTGTGTGTGTGTCAGTACAGTGTGTGTGTGAGTACAGTGTGTGTGTGAGTGAGTACAGTGTGTGTGTGTGTGAGTACAGTGTGTGTGTGTGTGTGAGTACAGTGTGTGTGTGTGTGAGTACAGTGTGTGTGTGTGTGAGTACAGTGTGTGTGTGTGAGTACAGTGTGTGTGTGTCAGTACAGTGTGTGTGTGAGTACAGTGTGTGTGTGTGTGAGTACAGTGTGTGTGTGTGTGAGTACAGTGTGTGTGTGAGAGTACAGTGTGTGTGTGTCAGTACAGTGTGTGTGTGTGTGTGTGTGAGTACAGTGTGTGTGTGTGTGAGTACAGTGTGTGTGTGTGTGTGTGAGTACAGTGTGTGTGTGTGTGAGTACAGTGTGTGTGTGTGTGAGTACAGTGTGTGTGTGTGAGTACAGTGTGTGTGTGTCAGTACAGTGTGTGTGTGAGTACAGTGTGTGTGTGAGTGAGTACAGTGTGTGTGTGAGTGAGTACTGTGTGTGTGTGAGTACAGTGTGTGAGTGAGTACAGTGTGTGTGAGTGAGTACAGTGTGTGTGTGTGAGTACAGTGTGTGTGTGAGTACAGTGTGTGTGTGAGTACAGTGTGTGTGTGAGTACAGTGTGTGTGTGAGTGAGTACAGTGTGTGTGTGAGTACAGTGTGTGTGTGAGTACAGTGTGTGTGTGAGTGAGTACAGTGTGTGTGTGTGAGTACAGTGTGTGTGTGAGTACAGTGCGTGTGTGTGAGTGAGTACAGTGTGTGTGTGAGTACAGTGTGTGTGTGTGAGTGAGTACAGTGTGTGTGTGTGAGAGTACAGTGTGTGTGTGAGATTGCTGTGTGTGTGTGAGATTCCTGTGTTTGTGAGATTGCTGTGTGTGTGTGTGAGATTGCTGTCTGTGAGTACAGTGTGTGTACTGTGAGACTGTGTGAGATTGCTGCGTGTGTGTGTGAGTACAGTGTGGGTGTGTGTGAGTGAGTACAGTGTGTGTGTGTGAGTGAGTACAGTGTGTGTGTGTGAGTGAGTACAGTGTGTGTGTGTGTGTGTGAGTACAGTCTGCGTGTGTGTGTGAGTACAGTGTGTGTGTGTGTGTGAGTACAGTGTGTGTGTGAGTACAGTGTGTGTGTGTGTGAGTACAGTGTGTGTGTGTGTGTGTGTGAGTACAGTGTGTGTGTGTGTGTGAGTACAGTGTGTGTGTGAGTGAGTACAGTGTATGTGTGTGTGTGAGTACAGTGTGTGTGTGAGTGAGTACAGTGTGTGTGTGTGAGTACAGTGTGTGTGTGTGAGTACAGTGTGTGTGTGAGTGAGTACAGTGTGTGTGTGTGTGAGAGTACAGTGTGTGTGTGTGTGAGTACAGTGTGTGAGTACAGTGTGTGTGTGAGAGTACAGTGTGTGTGAGTACAGTGTGTGTGTGAGTGAGTACAGTGTGTGTGTGTGTGTGAGTACAGTGTGTGTGTGTGAGTGAGTACAGTGTGTGTGAGTGAGTACAGTGTGTGTGTGTGAGTACAGTGTGTGTGTGTGAGTACAGTGTATGTGTGTGTGAGTACAGTGTGTGTGTGTGTGAGTACTGTGTGTGTGTGTGAGTGAGTACAGTGTGTGTGTGTGAGTGAGTACAGTGTGTGTGTGAGTGAGTACAGTGTGTGTGTGAGTACAGTGTGTGTGTGAGTGAGTAGTGTGTGTGAGTGAGTACAGTGTGTGTGTGAGTACAGTGTGTGTGTGTGTGTGAGTACAGTGTGTGAGTGAGTACAGTGTGTGTGTGAGTGAGTACAGTGTGTGTGTGTGTGAGAGTACAGTGTGTGTGTGTGTGAGTACAGTGTGTGAGTACAGTGTGTGTGTGAGAGTACAGTGTGTGTGAGTACAGTGTGTGTGTGTGTGTGAGTGAGTACAGTGTGTGTGTGAGTACAGTGTGTGTGTGTGAGTACAGTGTGTGTGTGTGTGTGTGTGTGTGTGAGTACTGTGTGTGTGTGTGAGTGAGTACAGAGTGTGTGTGAATGAGTACAGTGTGTGTGTGTGTGAGTACAGTGTGTGTGTGTGTGAGTGAGTACAGAGTGTGTGTGAGTGAGTACAGTGTGTGTGTGAGTGAGTACAGTGTGTGTGAGTGAGTACAGTGTGTGTGTGTGTGAGTACGGTGTGTGTGAGTGAGTAGTGTGTGTGTGTGAGTACAGTGTGTGTGTGTGAGAGTACAGTGTGTGTGTGTGAGTACGGTGTGTGTGAGTGAGTAGTGTGTGTGTGTGAGTACAATGTGTGTGTGTGTGAGTACAGTGTGTGTGTGTGTGAGTACAGTGTGTGTGTGTGTGAGTACAGTGTGTATGTGTGAGTGAGTACAGTGTGTGTGTGTGTGTGTGAGTACAGTGTGTGTGTGAGTACAGTGTGTGTGTGAGTACAGTGTGTGTGTGAGTACAGTGTGTGTGTGAGTACAGTGTGTGTGTGTGTCAGTACAGTGTGTGTGTGTGTCAGTACAGTGTGTGAGTACAGTGTATGTGTGTGAGTACAGTGTGTGTGTGTGTGTGAGTACAGTGTGTGAGTGAGTACAGTGTGTGTGAGTGAGTACAGTGTGTGTGTGTGAGTGAGTACAGTGTGTGTGTGTGAGTACAGTGTGTGTGTGTGAGTACAGTGTGTGTGTGAGTGAGTAAGTGTGTGTGTGTGTGAGTACAGTGTGTGTGTGTGAGTACAGTGTGTGTGTGTGTGAGTACAGTGTGTGTGTGTGAGTGAGTACAGTGTGTGTGAGTGAGTACAGTGTGTGTGTGTGTGAGTGAGTACAGTGTGTGTGTGTGTGTACTGTGTGTGTGTGTGTGAGTACAGTGTATGTGTGTGTGAGTACAGTGTGTGTGTGTGTGAGTACAGTGTGTGTGTGTGTGTGAGTGAGTACAGAGTGTGTGTGAGTGAGTACAGCGTGTGTGTGAGTGAGTACAGTGTGTGTGAGTGAGTACAGTGTGTGTGAGTGAGTACAGTGTGTGTGTGAGTACAGTGTGTGTGAGTGAGTAGTGTGTGTGTGTGAGTACAGTGTGTGTGTGAGTACAGTGTGTGTGTGTGTGTGAGTACAGTGTGTGAGTGAGTACAGTGTGTGTGTGAGTGAGTACAGTGTGTGTGTGTGAGAGTACAGTGTGTGTGTGTGTGTGAGTACAGTGTGTGAGTACAGTGTGTGTGTGAGAGTACAGTGTGTGTGTGAGTACAGTGTGTGTGTGTGTGAGTACAGTGTGTGTGTGTGTGAGTAGTGTGTGTGTGTGAGTGAGTACAGTGTGTGTGAGTGAGTACAGTGTGTGTGTGTGAGTACAGTGTGTGTGTGTGTGTGTGTGTGTGTGTGTACTGTGTGTGTGTGTGAGTGAGTACAGAGTGTGTGTGAGTGAGTACAGTGTGTGTGTGTGAGTACAGTGTGTGTGTGTGTGAGTGAGTACAGAGTGTGTGTGTGAGTGAGTACAGAGTGTGTGTGAGTGAGTACAGTGTGTGTGTGAGTGAGTACAGTGTGTGTGTGTGAGTACAGTGTGTGTGAGTGAGTACAGTGTGTGTGTGTGTGAGTACAGTGTGAGTGAGTACAGTGTGTGTGTGTGTGAGTACAGTGTGTGTGTGTGAGAGTACAGTGTCTGTGTGTGAGTACTGTGTGTGTGTGTGTGAGTACAATGTGTGTGTGTGTGAGTACAATGTGTGTGTGTGTGAGTACAGTGTGTGTGTGTGTGAGTACAGTGTGTGTGTGAGTACAGTGTGTGTGTGAGTACAGTGTGTGTGTGTCAGTACAGTGTGTGTGTGTGTCAGTACAGTGTGTGAGTACAGTGTATGTGTGTGAGTACAGTGTGTGTGTGTGTGTGTGAGTACAGTGTGTGTGTGAGTACAGTGTGTGAGTGAGTACAGTGTGTGTGTGTGAGTACAGTGTGTGTGTGTGAGTGAGTACAGTGTGTGTGTGTGAGTACAGTGTGTGTGAGTGAGTACAGTGTGTGTGAGTACAGTGTGTGTGTGAGTACAGTGTGTGTGAGTGAGTACAGTGTGTGTGTGAGTGAGTACAGTGTGTGTGAGTACAGTGTGTGTGTGTGTGTGAGTACAGTGTGTGTGAGTACAGTGTATGTGTGTGTGAGTACAGTGTGTGTGAGTGAGTACAGTGTGTGTGTGTGAGAGTACAGTGTGTGTGTGAGTGAGTAAGTGTGTGTGTGTGAGTACAGTGTGTGTGTGTGTGTGTGTGTGTGTGAGTACAGTGTGTGTGTGTGAGTGAGTACAGTGTGTGTGTGTGTGAGTACAGTGTGTGTGTGAGTACAGTGTGTGTGTACAGTGTGTGTGAGTGAGTACAGTGTGTGTGTGTGAGTACAGTGTGAGTGAGTACAGTGTGTGAGTGAGTACAGTGTGTGTGTGTGATTGAGTACAGTGTGTGTGTGAATGAGTACAGTGTGTGTGTGTGTGTGAGTACAGTGTGTGAGTGAGTACAGTGTGTGTGTGAGTGAGTACAGTGTGTGTGTGTGAGTACAGTGTGTGTGTGTGTGTGAGTACAGTGTGTGTGTGTGTGTGAGTACAGTGTGTGTGTGAGTACAGTGTGTGTGTGTGTGTGAGTACAGTGTGTGTGTGTGAGTACAGTGTGTGTGTGAGTACAGTGTGTGTGTGTGAGTACAGTGTGTGTGTGTGAGTAGTGTGTGTGTGAGTGAGTAGTGTGTGTGAGTGAGTACAGTGTGTGTGTGTGAGTGAGTACAGTGTGTGTGTGTGTGTGAGTACAGTGTGTGTGTGTGAGTGAGTACAGTGTGTGTGTGTGAGTACAGTGTGTGAGTGAGTACAGTGTGTGTGTGTCAGTACAGTGTGTGTGTGTGAGTACAGTGTGTGTGTGAGTACAGTGTGAGTGAGTACAGTGTGCGTGTGTGTCAGTACAGTGTGTGTGTGTGTGAGTACAGTGTGTGTGTGTGTGAGTACAGTGTGTGTGTGTGTGAGTACAGTGTGTGTGTGAGTACAGTGTGTGTGTGAGTACAGTGTGTGTGTGAGTACAGTGTGTGTGTGTGAGTACAGTGTGTGTGTGTGAGTATAGTGTGTGTGTGAGTGAGCACAGTGTGAGTGAGTACAGTGTGTGTGTGTGAGTGAGTACAGTGTGTGTGAGTATAGTGTGTGTGTGTGAGTACAGTGTGTGTGTGAGTGAGTACAGTGTGTGAGTACAGTGTGTGTGTGTGTGAGTACTGTGTGTGTGTGTGAGTACAGTGTGTGTGTGAGTGAGTACAGTGTGTGTGTGAGTGAGTACAGTGTGTGTGTGAGATTGCTGTGTTTGTGTGAGATTGCTGTGTGTGTGTGTGAGATTGCTGTGTGTGTGAGTACAGTGTGTGTGTGTGTGAGTGAGTACAGTGTGTGTGTGTGTGAGTACAGTGTGTGTGTGAGTGAGTACAGTGTGTGTGTGAGTACAGTGTGTGTGTGAGTACAGTGTGTGTGTGAGTTCAGTGTGTGTGTGAGTACAGTGTGTGTGTGAGTACAGTGTGTGTGTGAGTGAGTACAGTGTGTGTGTGAGAGTACAGTGTGTGTGTGTGTGAGTACTGTGTGTGTGAGTGAGTACAGTGTGTGTGTGTGTGAGTACAGTGTGTGTGTGAGTACAGTGTGTGTGTGTGAGTACAGTGTGTGTGTGTGTGTGAGTACAATGTGTGTGTGTGTGTGAGTACTGTGTGTGTGTGTGAGTACAGTGTGTGTGTGTGTGAGTACTGTGTGTGTGAGTGAGTACAGTGTGTGTGTGTGTGAGTACAGTGTGTGTGTGAGAGTACAGTGTGTGTGTGTGTGTGAGTACAATGTGTGTGTGTGTGTGTGTGTGAGTACAGTGTGTGTGTGAGTGAGTACTGTGTGTGTGTGAGTACAGTGTGTGTGTGTGTGTGTGAGTACAGTGTGTGTGTGAGAGTACAGTGTGTGTGTGTCAGTACAGTGTGTGTGTGTGTGAGTGAGTACAGTGTGTGTGTGTGTGAGTACAGTGTGTGTGTGTGTGAGTACAGTGTGTGTGTGTGTGTGAGTACAGTGTGTGTGTGTGTGAGTACAGTGTGTGTGTGTGTGAGTACAGTGTGTGTGTGTGAGTACAGTGTGTGTGTGTCAGTACAGTGTGTGTGTGAGTACAGTGTGTGTGTGTGAGTACAGTGTGTGTGTGTGAGTACAGTGTGTGTGTGAGTGAGTACAGTGTGTGTGTGAGTACAGTGTGTGTGTGAGTACAGTGTGTGTGTGTGAGTGAGTACAGTGTGTGTGTGAGTACAGTGTGTGTGTGAGTACAGTGTGTGTGTGAGTGAGTACAGTGTGTGTGTGTGTGAGTACAGTGTGTGTGTGAGTACAGTGTGTGTGTGTGTGAGTACAGTGTGTGTGTGAGTACAGTGTGTGTGTGAGTACAGTGTGTGTGTGTGAGTGAGTACAGTGTGTGTGTGAGTACAGTGTGTGTGTGTGAGTGAGTACAGTGTGTGTGTGTGAGAGTACAGTGTGTGTGTGAGGTTGCTGTGTGTGTGTGAGATTCCTGTGTTTGTGTGAGATTGCTGTGTGTGTGTGTGAGATTGCTGTCTGTGAGTACAGTGTGTGTACTGTGAGACTGTGTGAGATTGCTGCGTGTGTGTGTGAGTACAGTGTGGGTGTGTGTGAGTGAGTACAGTGTGTGTGTGTGAGTGAGTACAGTGTGTGTGTGTGAGTGAGTACAGTGTGTGTGTGTGAGTATAGTCTGCGTGTGTGTGAGTACAGTGTGTGTGTGTGTGAGTACAGTGTGTGTGTGTGTGAGTACAGTGTGTGTGTGTGAGTACAGTGTGTGTGTGTGTGTGAGTGAGTACAGTGTATGTGTGTGTGTGAGTACAGTGTGTGTGTGAGTGAGTACAGTGTGTGTGTGTGAGTACAGTGTGTGTGTGTGAGTACAGTGTGTGTGTGAGAGTACAGTGTGTGTGTGTGTGAGTACAGTGTGTGTGTGTGAGTACAGTGTGTGAGTACAGTGTGTGTGAGAGTACAGTGTGTGTGAGTACAGTGTGTGTGTGTGAGTGAGTACAGTGTATGTGTGTGTGAGTACAGTGTGTGTGTGTGTGAGTACAGTGTGTGTGTGTGTGAGTGAGTACAGAGTGTGTGTGAGTGAGTACAGTGTGTGTGTGAGTGAGTACAGTGTGTGTGTGAGTACAGTGTGTGTGTGTGTGAGTACAGTGTGTGTGAGTGAGTAGTGTGTGTGTGAGTGAGTACAGTGTGTGTGTGAGTACAGTGTGTGTGTGTGTGAGTACAGTGTGTGTGTGTGTGTGTGAGTACAGTGTGTGTGTGTGTGTGAGTACAGTGTGTGAGTGAGTACAGTGTGTGTGTGAGTGAGTACAGTGTGTGTGTGTGTGAGAGTACAGTGTGTGTGTGTGTGAGTACAGTGTGTGAGTACAGTGTGTGTGTGAGAGTACAGTGTGTGTGTGAGTACAGTGTGTGTGTGTGTGAGTACAGTGTGTGTGTGTGTGTGTGAGTACAGTGTGTGTGTGTGAGTGAGTACAGTGTGTGAGAGTGAGTACAGTGTGTGTGTGTGAGTACAGTGTGTGTGTGTGTGTGAGTACAGTGTGTGTGTGTGAGTGAGTACAGTGTGTGTGAGAGTACAGTGTGTGTGAGAGTACAGTGTGTGTGTGTGTGAGTACAGTGTGTGTGTGTGTGTGTGAGTACAGTGTGTGTGTGTGAGTGAGTACAGTGTGTGTGAGTGAGTACAGTGTGTGTGAGTGAGTACAGTGTGTGTGTGAGTGAGTACAGTGTGTGTGAGTGAGTACAGTGTGTGTGTGTGTGAGTACAGTGTGTGTGAGTGAGTACAGTGTGTGTGTGTGTGAGTACAGTGTGTGTGTGAGAGTACAGTGTGTGTGTGTGAGTACTGTGTGTGTGTGTGAGTACAGTGTGTGTGTGTGTGAGTACAGTGTGTGTGTGTGTGAGTACAGTGTGTGTGTGAGTGAGTACAGTGTGTGTGTGTGTGAGTACAGTGTGTGTGTGAGTACAGTGTGTGTGTGAGTACAGTGTGTGTGTGAGTACAGTGTGTGTGTGAGTACAGTGTGTGTGTGAGTACAGTGTGTGTGTGTGTCAGTACAGTGTGTGTGTGTGTCAGTACAGTGTGTGAGTACAGTGTATGTGTGTGAGTACAGTGTGTGTGTGTGTGTGAGTACAGTGTGTGAGTGAGTACAGTGTGTGTGTGAGTGAGTACAGTGTGTGTGTGAGTGAGTACAGTGTGTGTGTGAGTGAGTACAGTGTGTGTGTGTGTGAGTACAGTGTGTGTGTGAGTACAGTGTGTGTGAGTGAGTACAGTGTGTGTGAGTACAGTGTGTGTGTGAGTGAGTACAGTGTGTGTGTGAGTGAGTACAGTGTGTGTGAGTAGTGTGTGTGTGTGTGAGTACAGTGTGTGTGTGTGTGTGTGTGTGAGTACAGTGTGTGTGTGTGTGTGAGTACAGTGTATGTGTGTGTGAGTACAGTGTGTGTGAGTGAGTACAGTGTGTGTGTGTGAGAGTACAGTGTGTGTGTGAGTGAGTAAGTGTGTGTGTGAGTGAGTACAGTGTGTGTGTGTGTGAGTACAGTGTGTGTGTGTGTGAGTAGTGTGTGTGTGAGTACAGTGTGTGTGTGTGAGAGTACAGTGTGTGTGTGTGTGAGTACAGTGTGTGTGTGTGTACAGTGTGTATGTGTGAGTGAGTACAGTGTGTGTGTGTGTGAGTACAGTGTGTGTGTGTGTGTGTGTGAGTACAGTGTGTGTGTGTGTGTGAGTACAGTGTGTGTGTGTGAGTACAGTGTGTGTGTGTGAGTACAGTGTGTGTGTGTGTGAGTGAGTACAGTGTGTGTGTGTGTGTGTGAGTTCAGTGTGTGTGTGTGTGAGTACAGTGTGTGTGTGAACAGTGTGTGTGTGTGAGTACAGTGTGTGTGTGTGAGTACAGTGTGTGTGAGTGAGTACAGTGTGTGTGTGTGTGTGTGAGTACAGTGTGTGTGTGTGAATGAGTACAGTGTGTGTGTGTGAGTACAGTGTCTGTGTGAGTACAGTGTGTGTGAGTGAGTACAGTGTGTGTGAGTGAGTACAGTGTGTGTGTGTGAGTACAGTGTGTGTGTGTGAGTACAGTGTGTGTGAGTACAGTGTGTCTGTGAGTGAGTACAGTGTGTGTGAGTGAGTACAGTGTGTGTGTGAGTACAGTGTGTGTGTGTGAGTACAGTGTGTGTGTGAGTGAGTACAGTGTGTGTGTGTGTGAGTGCAGTGTGTGAGTGAGTACAGTGTGAGTGAGTACAGTGTGTGTGTGTGAGTGAGTACAGTGTGTGTGTGTGTGAGTACAGTGTGTGTGTGTGAGTTAGTAAAGTGTGTGTGTGTGTGAGTACAGTGTGTGTGTGTGAGTACAGTGTGTGTGTGTGTGTGTGAGTACAGTGTGTGTGTGAGTACAGTGTGTGTGTGTGAGTGAGTACAGTGTGTGTGTGTGAGTACAGTGTGTGTGTGTGAGTGAGTACAGTGTGTGTGTGTGAGTACAGTGTGTGTGTGTGAGTGAGTAGTGTGTGTGAGTGAGTACAGTGTCTGTGTGTGAGTGAGTACAGTGTGTGTGTGTGAGTGAGTACAGTGTGTGTGTGTGTGTGTGAGTACAGTGTGTGTGTGTGAGTACAGTGTGTGTGTGTGAGTGAGTACAGTGTGTGTGTGTGTGAGTACAGTGTGTGTGTGAGAGTACAGTGTGTGTGTGTGTCAGTACAGTGTGTGTGAGTGAGTACAGTGTGTGTGTGTGAGTGAGTACAGTGTGTGTGAGTGAGTACAGTGTGCGTATGTGTCAGTACAGTGTGTGTGTGTGAGTGAGTACAGTGTGTGTGTGTGTGTGAGTACAGTGTGTGTGTGAGTACAGTGTGTGTGTGTGAGTGAGTACAGTGTGTGTGTGAGTACAGTGTGTGTGTGAGTGAGTACACTGTGTGTGAGTACAGTGTGTGAGTGAGTACAGTGTGTGTGTGTGAGTGAGTACAGTGTGTGTGTGTGAGTACAGTGTGTGTGAGTACAGTGTGTGTGTGTGAGTGAGTACAGTGTGTGTGTGAGTACAGTGTGTGTGTGTGTGAGTACAGTGTGTGTGTGAGTACAGTGTGTGTGTGTGAGTACAGTGTGTGTGTGTGTGTGAGTACAGTGTGTGTGTGTGAGTACAGTGTGTGAGTGAGTACAGTGTGTGTGTGTGTGTGAGTACTGTGTGTGTGTGAGTACAGTGTGTGTGTGTGAGTACAGTGTGTGTGTGTGAGTACAGTGTGTGTGTGAGTACAGTGTGTGTGTGTGTGTGTGAGTACAGTGTGTGTGAGTGAGTACAGTGTGTGTGTGTGTGTGAGTACAGTGTGTGTGTGTGAGTGAATACAGTGTGTGTGTGTGAGTGAGTACAGTGTGAGTAGTGTGTGTGTGAGTAGTGTGTGTGTGTGAGTACAGTGTGTGTGTGTGAGTACAGTGTGTGTGAGTACAGTGTGTGTGTGTGTGTGAGTACAGTGTGTGTGTGTGTGAGTACAGTGTGTGTGTGTGAGTACAGTGTGTGTGTGTGTGAGTACAGTGTGTGTGTGTGAGTGAGTACAGTGTGTGTGTGAGTGAGTACAGTGTGTGTGTAGTGTGTGTGTGTGAGTGAGTACAGTGTGTGTGTGTGAGTGAGTACAGTGTGTGTGTGTGTGAGTACAGTGTGTGTGTGTGAGTGAGTACAGTGTGTGTGTGAGTACAGTGTGTGTGTGAGTGAGTACAGTGTGTGTGTGAGATTGCTGTGTGTGTGAGTACAGTGTGTGTGAGATTGCTGTGTGTGAGTACAGTGTGTGTGAGATTGCTGTGTGTGAGATTGCTGTGTGTGAGTACAGTGTGTGTGAGATTGCTGTGTGAGTACAGTGTGTGTGAGATTGCGTGTGAGTACAGTGTGTGTGAGATTGCTGTGTGTGTGAGATTGCTGTGTGTGTGAGTAAAGTGTGTGTGAGATTGCTGTGTGTGAGTACAGTGTGTGTGTGAGATTGCTGTGTGTGAGTACAGTGTGTGTGAGATTGCTGTGTGTGAGTACAGTGTGTGTGAGATTGCTGTGTGTGAGTACAGTGTGTGTGTGAGATTGCTGTGTGTGAGTACAGTGTGTGTGAGATTGCTGTGTTTGTGTGTGAGTGCTGTTTGAGTTTGTGTGCCTGTGGGAGTTGCGTGTGTGCCTGCGTACGGTTGTGCATGTGTCGTGTGCACATGCTGCGCCTGTATGTGTTAGCGTAAGGGATGAGAACTATTATCGACCCCAGTAAACTGGGCTGAGCTGTTAATGTGGAGACCTGTGGGGAAATATTTGGTACGATGTAAGACCAGTGCACAACCCGAAATGGTAGAGTCTGCACTTGTGTCATTAAGCAGCCATGGCCAACAAATGAGGTAAGAAATAACAACAGAAAAGGCTGGAAACACTCAGCAGGCCAGGCAACATCCGTGGACAGAGAAACAGAGTCAACGTTACAGGTCGAAGACCCTTCGTCAGAACTGAGAAAAGAATGTAAGAAGTCACACAACACCAGGTTATAGTCCAACAGCTTTATTTGAAATCACAAGCTTTCGGAGCGCTGCTCCTTCGTCAGGTGAAGTGGACAAATGCATAAAGACACAGCATATATAGTCAGAGAATCATGTCAGATGTTTACAGGTAATGTTTCTAACTGCCATTTATCACACCTCGGCAGAGAGATAATCACAGCAATCAAAGGTGTGATAAATGGCAGTTGGAAACATTACCTGTAAACATCTGACATGATTCTCTGACTATATAAGCTGTGTCTTTATGCATTTCTCCACTTCACCTGACGAAGGAGCAGCGCTCCGAAAGCTTGTGATTTCAAATAAAACTGTTGGACTATAACCTGGTGTTGTGTGACTTCTTACATTTGTCCACCCCAGTCCAACTCCGGCATCGCCACACCATGAGAAATGAAGCAGATTGAAAAGCAAGTTTGGGGGCTGGGAAATAGGGGTGGAGATGAAAGAACAAAAGGGAAGGTCTGTGAGGTGAAGAGACATTTAGAGATATTCAAGGCGAGACGAGATGGTAATAGGACAGGTAAAGCAACAAAGGCTCCAGATGAAGTGTGAAATGTGCTGGCAGAGTGAAAGACATAGAAACATGGAAGATAGGAGCAGGAGTAGGCCATTCGGCCCCTCGAGCCTGCTCTGCCATTTAATGAGATCATGGCTGATCATCCAAATTCAGTACCCTGTCCCTGCCTTCTCCCCATATCCCTTGATCCCTTTAGCCTTAAGAAATATATCCAACTCCTTCTTGAATATATTTAATGAATTGGCCTCAACTGCCCTGTGTGGTAGAGAATTCCACAGGTTCACCACTCTCTGGGTGAAGAAATTCCTCCTCATCTCTGTCCTAAATGGCTTACCCCTTATCCTTAGACTGTGACCCCTGGTTCTGGACTCCCCCGCCATCAGGAACATCCTTCCTGCATCTAGTCTGTCTAGTCCTGTTAGAATTTTATAAGTTTCAATGAGATACCCTCTCATTCTTCTAAACTCCAGCAAGTATAAGCCCAATCGACCCAATCTCTCCTCATACGTCATTCCTGCCATCCCAGGTATCAGTCTGGTGAATCTTCGCTGAACTCCCTCCATGGCAAAAACATCCTTCCTCAGATAAGGCGACCAAAACTGCACACAATGCTCAAGGTGTGGCCTCACCAAGGCCCTGTACAACTGCAGCAAGACATCCTTGTTCCTGTACTCGAACCCTCTCGCTACGAAGGCCAACCTACCATTTGCCTTCTTAACTGCCTGCTGCACCTGTATGCTTACCTTCAGCGACTGGTGCACAAGGACACCCAGGTCTCGTTGCACTTCCCCTTCTCCCAATCTATTGCCATTCAGATAATAATCTGCCTTCCTGTTTTTGCCACCAAGTGGATAACCTCGCATTTATCCACATTATACTGCATCTGCCATGTTTCTGCCCAATCGCCCAACCTGTCCCAATCACACAGCGGCCATGCATCTGCCCAATCACCAACCTGTCCCAATCACACAGCGGCCATGTTTCTGCCCAATCACCCAACCTGTCCCAATCACACAGCGGCCATGTTTCTGCCCAATCACCCAACCTGTCCCAATCACACAGCGGCCATGTTTCTGCCCAATCACCCAACCTGTCCCAATCACACAGCGGCCATGTTTCTGCCCAATCACCCAACCTGTCCCAATCACACAGCGGCCATGTTTCTGCCCAATCACCCAACCTGTCCAAATCACACAGCGGCCATGTTTCTGCCCAATCACCCAACCTGTCCCAATCACACAGCGGCCATGTTTCTGCCCAATCACCCAACCTGTCCCAATCACACAGCGGCCATGTTTCTGCCCAATCACCCAACCTGTCCCAATCACACAGCGGCCATGTTTCTGCCCAATCACCCAACCTGTCCCAATCACACAGCGGCCATGTTTCTGCCCAATCACCCAACCTGTCCCAATCACACAGCGGCCATGTTTCTGCCCAATCACCCAACCTGTCCAAATCACACAGCGGCCATGTTTCTGCCCAATCACCCAACCTGTCCCAATCACACAGCGGCCATGTTTCTGCCCAATCACCCAACCTGTCCCAATCACACAGCGGCCATGTTTCTGCCCAATCACCCAACCTGCCCCAATCACACAGCGGCCATGTTTCTGCCCAATCACCCAACCTGTCCAAATCACACAGCGGCCATGTTTCTGCCCAATCACCCAACCTGTCCCAATCACACAGCGGCCATGTTTCTGCCCAATCACACAGCGGCCATGTTTCTGCCCAATCACCCAACCTGTCCCAATCATACAGCGGCCATGTGGGAGAGACAAAAAAAGGGAAAAGGCACAAACCATAAGTGTGGATAAAAATGATATAAAAATATGATGGGGGCCGAGGTTATGATCTGAAATTGTTGAACTGAAATGAGGTAAGAGACGGTATCAAGCTCAAAGAAAGGTTCACACAAATGGAAGGAAAAGTTAAAATCCAACAGATTGAGAGTTTTACAAAGTGGTGCAAAGAAAGTAATGGGAGGTTTAAAAAGGGAGCGTACTCTGATTGACGGGATGTGACCAGCGGCGTTCCCCGGGGTTCTGTACTGGGGATCTCAGCTTTTCACCGTATTTATTCTAGACTTGAATGAAGGGCTAGAGAGCCGTGTAGCCGAAGCTGCAGATTGACACTAAGTCAGGAGGCACAGTAAGTTGTGTGGATGGGGAGGAGGAAGTTCTGAAGGGCTATAGACGGACTGAGTGAGTGGGCAAAACTGCAGCAGATGGAGTTCAGACTGGGGAAGTGTGAGGCCGTCCACTTTAGATGGCCGAGATAATTGGGAATATTTTTTTCATGGTGGGAGGCTAGGAACTGTGACGGAGCAGAGAGATTCAGGGATGGATGGGCGGCGCAGACACGATGGGCCGAAGGGCCTCTTTCTGTGCTGTAAAACTCTATGACTCAGGGCACCATGACTGGCTCTGCTGCACAGAAGGGCGGGAAAAAGAGGGATAGGGCTATAGTGATAGGGGATTCAATTGTAAGGGGGATAGATAGGAGTTTCTGTGGCCGAGACCGAGACTCCAAGATGGTATGTTGCCTCCCTGGTGCAAGGGTCAAGGATGTCTCGGAGCGGGTGCAGAGCATTCTGAAGGGGGAGGGGGATCAGCCAGTTGTCGTGGTACATGTAGGTACCAACGATGTAGGTAAAAAGAGGGAGGAGGTCCTACAAGCTGAATTTAGGGAGTTAGGAGCTAAATTGAAAAGTAGGACCTCAAAGGTAGTAATCTCTGGATTGCTACCAGTGCCACGAGCTAATAAGTTTAGAGAGAGTAAGATAGATAAGCTAAATACGTGGCTTGAGCAGTGGTGCAAGGGAGAGGGATTTAAATTCTTGAGGCATTGGAACCAGTTCTTGGGGAGGAGTGACCTGTACCAAGGGGACGGTCTACACCTGAACTGTGAGGGAGCCGATGTCCTCGGGGTAATATTTTCTAGGGCGGTTCGGGAGGATTTAAACTAATTTGGCAGGGGGATGGGAACCTAGGTAGTGGAAAAGAGGGAAGTCATATGAAGTCAGAAATAGATGGTAGAAAGGTGAGAAGCAATAAGCAAAGGAGAGAAACACAAAGGGCCAAACTAATTCATAATGAGAGTGTGAAAAAAGCAAGCCTGAAGGCTTTGTATCTTAATGCTAGAAGCATTAGGAACAAGGTGGATGAATTAGATGTGGAAATAGAGGTAAACAAGTATGATTTGATTGGGATTACAGAAACGTGGCTGCAGGGTGGGCAAGGCTGGGAACTTAACATCCAGGGATATACAATATTTAGGAAGGATCGGCAAAAAGGTAGGGGAGGTGGGGTAGCATTGCTGGTAAAGGAGGGGATTAATGCAATGGAAAGGAAGGATATTAACTCGGATGAAACGGAATCTGTATGGGTAGAAATGAGAAATAGCAAGGGGAGGAAAACGTTAGTGGGTGTGATATATAGGCCTCCAAATAGTAATATGGAGGTGAGGGAAGGCATAAAAAGGGAAATTAGAGAAGCGTGCGATAAGAGCACAGCTGTCATCATGGGTGACTTTAATTTACATATTGATTGGACTACCCAAATTAGTAAAAATTCTGAGGAGGAGGAATTCCTGGAATGTTTTCGGGACGGTTATCTGGACCAATATGTCGAGGAGCCGACTCGAGATCAGGCCATTTTAGACTGGGTATTGTGCAATGAGAAGGGACTTATCAGCAATCTTCTTGTACGAGGCCCCTTGGGTCAGAGCGATCATAATATGATCGAGCTCTCAGTCGAGATGGAGAGTGAGGAAATTGAATCAGAGACTAAGGTCCAGAACTTAAATAAAGGGAATTACGAGGGTATGAGACGGGAATTGGGTAAGATTGATTGGGTGGTGTTTCTGGGGGGATTGACAGTGGATAGACAATGGCAAGCATTCAAAGATAGAATGGAAGAATTCCAGAACATGTTTATACCGGTTTGGCATAAAAATAAACCTAAAAAGGTGACTCAACCGTGGATAACGAGGGAAATTAGGGACAGCATAAAATAAAAAAAAAGGGCATATCAACTGGCAAAAAAAAGCACCAGACCGGAAGATTGGGGGCAGTACAGGATACAGCAAAAGAGGACAAAGGGATTAATCAGGAAGGGGAAAATAGAATACGAAAGTAAACTTGCAGCAAACATAAAGACAGACTGCAAAAGCTTTTATCGGTATATCAGGAGGAAAAGACTGGTAAAATCCCAAGTCGGTCCCTTGCAGTCCGATTCGGGAGAATATATAATGGAGAATAAGGAAATGGCAGACCAATTAAACTCATACTTTGGTTCTGTATTCACAAAGGAGGACACAAATAACCTCCCAGGAATATCGGCAAACATAGGGACTAATGAGAGGGAGGAGCTGACAGAAATTAGTATCTCTAGGGATATGGTGTTGGGTAAGTTGAGGGGACTGAAGGCCGACAAATCCCCGGGGCCTGATAAACTACATCCTAGGGTACTTAAGGAGGTGGCCCTGGAGATAGCAGATGCTCTAAGGATCATCTTCCGGAACTCCATTGACTCGGGAACAGTACCCGTGGATTGGAGGGTAGCTAATGTTACCCCAATATTTAAAAAGGGGGGTAGAGAGAAAGCAGGGAATTATAGACCAGTAAGCCTTACATCGGTTGTGGGCAAAATGCTAGAGTCCATTATTAAGGATAAAATAGCGGAGCACTTGACAAATGGGGAAAGGATCGGACAGAGTCAACATGGATTTACAAAGGGTAAATCGTGTTTGACTAATCTGCTGGAATTTTTTGAGGAAGTAACTGGTAAAATAGATGGGGGAGAGCCAGTGGATGTGGTGTACCTTGACTTCCAGAAAGCCTTCGATAAGGTTCCACACAAAAGATTATCATGCAAAATTAAGGCTCATGGGATTGGGGGCAAAGTATTAACGTGGATAGAGAACTGGCTGGCGGACAGAAAACAGAGAGTTGGAATAAACGGCTCGTTTTCGGAGTGGCAGGCAGTGACCAGCGGGGTGCCGCAAGGATCTGTCCTGGGACCCCAGCTGTTCACAATATATATAAATGATCTGGATCAGGGAATTGGATGCAATATTTCCAAATTCGCTGACGACACTAAACTAGGAGGAGGGGTGGGCTCTGATGAGGATGTCAGGAGGCTACAGTGCGATTTGGACAGGTTGGGGGAATGGGCGGATACGTGGCAGATGCACTATAATGTGGATAAATGCGAGGTTATCCACTTTGGGGGTAAAAACAGGAGGGTAGATTATTATCTAAATGGCAATAGATTGGGAGATGGGGAAGTGCAGAGGGACCTGGGTGTTCTTGTGCACCAGTCACTGAAGGAGAGCATGCAGGTGCAACAGGCGATTAAGAAGGCAAATGGTATGTTGGCCTTCATATCAAGGGGGTTCGAGTATAGGAATAGGGATACCTTACTACAGCTGTACAAGGTGCTGGTGAGACCGCATCTGGAGTATTGTGTACAGTTTTGGTCGCCCCATCTGCGGAAGGATGTTCTTGCCATGGAAAGAGTGCAACGGCGATTCACCAGGCTGATACCTGGAATGGCGGGAATGACCTACGAAGAGAGATTAAATAGTTTGGGCTTGTACTCACTGGAGTTTAGAAGATTGAGAGGGGATCTCATCGAAACATATAAAATTATGGCAGGCCTGGACAGGCTGAATTCAGAGAGAATGTTTCCAATGGCCGGGGAGCACAGAACCAGGGGCCACAGTCTAAAAATAGCGGGCAAATCATTTAAAACAGAGATGAGGAAGAATTTCTTCACTCAAAGAGTGGTGAGCCTGTGGAATTCCCTGCCACAGAGGGCTGTGAAGGCTAATTCAATAAATATTTTCAAGAGAGAATTGGATATATTTCTGAAGGCTAAGGGGATTAAGGGTTACGGAGAAAAGGCGGGGACGGGGTACTGAACTGGTAAGATCAGCTATGATCTCAGACGAAGATCAGCCATGATCTCATTGAATGGCGGAGCAGGCTCGAAGGGCCGAATGGCCTACTCCTGTTCCTATCTCTATGTTTCTATGTTTTGACTCTATGACTATGAGGGGTCCGTGTGAGCAAATCACTCGAATACAGCCCAGGTACAGAAAGTCTTTAAAAAGGCGAATGGAATGTTGGGTTCGAGGGGGCTGGAATATTTGGGGATGCTCCAGTTGTTGAGAGATGCTGTTAGACCCTGTCTGGAGTGACTGGGTTCAGTCCTGGGCCCCCCACCTCAGGAAGGATATCTCGGCCATGGAGGGGGAGCAGCGCAGATTTTCCAGAATGATACCGAGGCTAAAAGGCTTAAATCACGAGGACAGGTTACACAGACTGGGCTTGTATTCCTCGAGTTTAGAAGATTAAGGGGTGCTCTAATCGAGGTGTTTGCGATGATTAAAGTATTCGATCGTGTAGAGAGAGAGAAACTATTTCCTCTGGTGGGGGGAGCCCAGAACAAGGGGGGCATCACCTTAACATGAGAGCCTGGCCGTTCAGGGTGATGTCAGGAAGCACTTCTTCACACAAAGGGTGGTGGAAATCTGGAACTCTCCCCCCAAAAAGCTGTTCAGGCTGGGGATCAATTGAAAATTTCAAAACTGAGATCGGTAGATTTTTGTTGGGTAAGGATATCGAGGGATACGGAGCCAAGGCGGGAAAATGGAGTTCTGGAACAGATCAGCTATGATCAGTTGGCTCGAGGGGCTGAATGGCCTCCTCCTGTTCCTGTGTAACAGGCTCGAGGGGCTGACTGGCCGCCTCCTGTTCCTGTGTAACAGGCTCGAGGGGCTGAATGGGCCTCCTCCTGTTCCTGTGTAACAGGCTCGAGGGGCTAAATGGGCCTCCTCCTGTTCCTGTGTAACAGGCTCAAGGGGCTGAATGGGCCTCCTCCTGTTTCTGTGTAACAGGCTCAAGGGGCTGAATGGGCCTCCTCCTGTTCCTGTGTAACAGGCTCGAGGGGCTAAATGGGCCTCCTCCTGTTCCTGTGTAACAGGCTCGAGGGGCTAAATGGGCCTCCTCCTGTTCCTGTGTAACAGGCTCGAGGGGCTGAATGGGCCTCCTCCTGTTTCTGTGTAACAGGCTCTAGGGGCTGAATGGGCCTCCTCCTGTTCCTGAGTAAACTGACAGTCTCTGATGTCACAGTGTTCCTTGATGCTCAGGGTGCACGCCCACGAGAGAGAGAGATAGAGACAGCGCCCCCTGCTTCTCCCGATACTGATGCCAGTCCTGTGTTCATGTTACAGATCGCTGCCGTCCTGATATACTTTGTGAAGAAGGATTAAAGAACATCGTTAAAGGCATGCAAAAGGCGATGACTCTGGAGATATACGGCCAGCTGGAAGATTTCAGGTACAACCCACTCTCTCTCCCGCACCAGGCTATTGAGTCCACAACTTGAATTCCCCCACTGACCAACCCTCCACACCAGCATCGATATACTGACCCCATTCTCTGTCAAACGGCCATTTACTTGTACTTCTTGCTATTTAGTATACTGTATTCGCTGCTCACGATGCGGTCTCCTCCACATTGGGGAGACCAAACGCAGATTGGGTGACCGCTTTGCGGAACACCTCCATTCAGTCCGTAAGGGTGACCCCGGTCACCTGTCACTTGAATTCACCGCCCCATTCCCACTCAGACCTCACCGTCCTCGGCCTCTTGCATTGTTCCACAGAAGCTCAGCGTAAGCTCGAGGAACAGCACCTCATCTTTCGATTCGGCACTTCACAGCCCTCTGGACTCAACATTGAGTTCAACAATTTCAGATCATAACCTCGGCCCCATCCTTTTTTTCATTTAATCTCTCCTGCCTTCCATCCTATCACAGGCCTTCGCTTTTGTTCTTCCCTCCCCTCCCCCCTCTCCCTGCCCCTGCACTTGCTTCAAAACCTGTTCCATCTCCAGCTTTTTCCAGTTCTGATGAAGGGTCATCGACCTCAACCGTTAACTCTGTTTCTCTCTCCGCAGATGCTGCCTGACCACCTGAGTATTTCCAGCATTTTCTGTTTTTATTTCAGATTTCCGGCATCCGCGCTATTTTGCTTTTGTCCCGTTCTCTGTCAGTTGCTGTTGCTCTTTTTCCAGGAGTGAGAAATTGTGCCTTCCATTCCCGGCGGGCTTGTTTGGGAATGGGCTGCCAAATCCTGCCACTATGATCGCAAACATTTTATTTCACCTGAAGGACTTGGGAGTCGCAATCCATCACATCAGTGTAGAGGGAGCGTTACTCTGTATCTAACCCGTGCTGTACCTGCCCTGGGAGTGTTTGATGGGACAGTGTAGAGGGAGCTTTACTCTGTATCTAACCCGTGCTGTACCTGCCCTGGGAGTGTTTGATGGGACAGTGTAGAGGGAGCTTTACTCTGTATCTAACCCGTGCTGTACCTGCCCCGGGAGTGTTTGATGGGACAGTGCAGAGGGAGCTTTACTCTGTACCTAACCCGTGCTGTACCTGCCCTGGGAGTGTTTGATGGGACAGCGTAGAGGGAGCTTTACTCTGTATCTAACCCGTGCTGTACCTGCCCTGGGAGTGTTTGATGGGACAGTGTAGGGGGAGCTTTACTCTGTATCTAACCCCGTGCTGTACCTGCCCTGGGAATGTTTGATGGGACAGTGCAGAGGGAGCTTTACTCTGTATCTAACCCATGTTGTCCACTGTTTCAACTCCTGACCACTGACATCTTTCACGTGACTGGGAAGCGGTGACCTGCGATGGGCGATGCTGGGATGGAATCTAACTCTGGCCCTTTTGAATTAGGAACAAGAGAATGATGGGAATGACAATCGGGGAACGGGAGCTGACAGAACTGGATTCGGAGCGGCCCATTGACCGGGTGACGTTTGAGCTGAAGGAGAAGACCTTTGCAGAGCAGCTGTTACCCAAGATTGAGGAGGCCACGTAAGTGCACGCTTTTTTCCGGAGCTTTCTACGCTGCCAGCGCGCGTGGCAGAGTGTGTTGGGATTGGAAGTGGAGCTGTATCTGTGATGGTGTGCTTCCTTTACCTGGGCCGGTCAGTTTAATTTACCAGCCTGTTACAGGTGATCAAAGAATTGTTTCTCCCAATTAGGGTCTTCTCTGCTGGAAAATGATGATCATGGATCATGAATTCTATTCTATTCTTACTGAGGCCTTGAGAACATGAGCATTAGGAGCAGGAGTAGGCCATTCGGCCCCTCGAGCCTGCTCCGCCATTCAATAAGATCATGGCTGATCATCGCCCTCAACTCCACTTTCCTGCCTGATCATATCCCTTAATTTCCCCTAGAGTCCAAAAATCTCTCTATCCGAGTCATGGATATACTCAAAGACTCAGCATTCCCAGCCCTCTGGGGTAGAGAATTCCAAAGATTCACAACCCTCTGAGTTTCCCAATCTCTCACCATTTAAAAAGACTCTGATTTTCTATTTTTCCTACCAAAGTGGATAACTTCACCTTTCTCCACATTATATTCCATTTGCCATGTTCTTGCCCACCCACTTAGCCTGTCTATATCCCCTTGAATCCTCCTTGCAGCCTCCTCACAACTTACATTCCCACCCAGCTTTGTATCATCAGCAAACTTGGATATATTACACTCGGTCCCCTCATCCAAATCCATCACTCAGATTGCATTGAACTGTTTCCAGTGGCAGCCCAACACCACCTTCTCAGGGCAACTAGGGATGGGCAATAAATGCCGGCTTTGCCAGTGTCACCCACACCTCGGGAATGAATAATTAAAAAATTGTACATGTTCATGTAGTAAATTTGGACAGTACGATTTGGACAGGTTGGGTGATTGGGCAGATGCATGGCAGATGCAGTATAATATGGATAAATGTGAGGTTATCCACTTTGGTGTCAAAAACAGGAAGGCAGATTATTACCTGAACAGCAATAGATTGGGAGAAGGGGAAGTGCAACGAGACCTGGGTGTCCTTGTGCACCAGTCGCTGAAGGTAAGCATGCAGGTGCAGCAGGCGGTTAAGAAGGCAAATGGTATGTTGGCCTTCATAGCGAGAGGATTCGAGTACAGGAACAAGGATGTCTTGCTGCAGTTGTACAGGGCCTTGGTGAGACCACATCTTGAGTATTGTGTGCAGTTTTGGTCACCTTATCTGAGGAAGGATGTTCTTGCCATGGAGGGAGTGCAGCGAAGATTCACCAGACTGATACCTGGGATGGCAGGAATGATGTATGAGGAGAGATTGGGTCGATTGGGCTTATACTTGCTGGCGTTTAGAAGAATGAGAGGGAATCTCATTGAAACTTATAACATTCTAACAGGACTAGACAAACTAGATGCAGGAAGGATGTTTCCGATGGCGGGTGATTCCAGAACCATCAAAGCGTTAAATACATTATTTTTTTAAGTTACGTTTTTAAAATGAGTTAAAATTGCATTAAAATAAATATTTTTTAAAAATTAAGTTTTTTACGGGGCTAAAAATAAACTTACCTTTTTTAAAAGTAGTTTTTAAATTATAAATGAGTGAAAACATTTTTTTCAACGTAAGATTTTCAAGGGTTTTCTGCGGGCGGCGGTTCTCCAGAAAGCAGAACTCTTCCTCCCGCTGAGGCTCTTCTCCAGGGCAGGCGTCCGATCTGTCAAGAGCATTCTTGACAGATCGGAAGTGCCGGTTTTCAGCTTCGCATGCATGAAACCAGCACTTGCGAGGCCCCTGCAGGTGTGTGCATAGCTCATACACACCCGTAGGGATCGGAAGATACGGGGCAATAAGTCGACTGTTGGCATATGGGGAGTGGATTGTAGATTACTGAGAAACAGGAATGAAACCAGGGATGAGATTTGGATCCAATTCAGGTTGGTTTGCATTTGTGAGCATTGTATTAACTGGACTCGAGTGGGACAGGACAAAAGTTCATGGTTCAATTGGGCTGAGGTTTTTGAAATGTATCTA
The DNA here is from genome assembly GCF_052327205.1 of Somniosus microcephalus. Lineage (NCBI taxonomy): Eukaryota > Metazoa > Chordata > Chondrichthyes > Squaliformes > Somniosidae > Somniosus > Somniosus microcephalus. The sequence continues at coordinate 183,841,913 of NC_140998.1, forward strand.
GGCTCGTTTCATTAGACAGTAGTTGAATTCATGCATCATCCGTCGCTCAGTGGGTAGAATTCTCGATTCTGAGTCGGGAGGTTGTGGGTTCACAGTCCCACTCCGGGGACTTGAGCACATGATGTTGGCCAATACTCCCAGTGCAGTACCGAGGGAGCGTCGCACTGCCGGAGGGGCAGTACTGAGAGAGCGCTGCACTGTCGGAGGGTCAGTATTGATGAAGCGCTGCTCTGTCGGAGGGGGAGTACTGAGGGAGCACTGCACTGTCGGAGGGGCAGTCCTGAGGGAGTGCTGCACTGTCGGAGGAGCAGTACTGAGGGAGCGCTGCACTGTCGGAGGAGCAGTACTGAGGTAGCGCTGCGCTGTCGGAGGGGCAGTATTGAGGTAGCGTCGCACTGTCGGAGGGACAGTACTGAGGGAGTGCCGCACTGTTGGAGGGGCAGTACTGAGGGAGCGCCGCACTGTCGGAAGGTCAGTACTGAGGTAGCGCTGCGCTGTCGGAGGGGCAGTATTGAGGGAGCGTCGCACTGTTGGAGGGGCAGTACTGAGGGAGTGCCGCACTGTTGGAGGGGCAGTACTGAGGGAGTGCCGCACTGTTGGAGGGGCAGTACTGAGGGAGTGCCGCACTGTTGGAGGGGCAGTACTGAGGGAGCACTGCACTGTCGGAGGGGCAGTACTGAGGGAGCACTGCACTGTTGGAGGGGCAGTACTGAGGGAGCGCCGCACTGTCGGAGGGGCAGTATTGAGGAAGCGCTGCACTGTCGGAGGGGCCATCTTTCGGATGAGACGTTAAACCGAGGCCCCGTCTGCTTTCTTGGGCGAGTGTAAAGGATCCCATGGCACTAATTCCAAGAGCAGGGGGAGTTCTCCCCGGTGTCCTGGGCCAATGTTTATCCCTCAGCCACCATCGCTACAACAGATGATCTGATCATTATCACATTGCTGTTTGTGGGAGCTTGCTGTGCGCAAATTGGTTGCTGCGTTTCCTACATTACAACAGTGACTACACTCCGGGGAAAAAAAAGTAATTAATTGGCTGTAAATTCAGCCCATCCTGCCTGTGCCGGCTCTTTGCAGAGTTATTCTGTTTGTCCCACTTCCCCCCTGCTCTGTCCCCGTAGCCCTGCAAACTTTTCCCTTTCAAGTGTTTCTCCGATTCCCTTTTGAAAGTGACTGTTGAATCTGCTCCCACCGCCCTTTCAGGCAGCCTGTTCCAGACGGGAAGGTGGAGGGACACTCGGGGTGACCGGGATCACAAACTGGCTGGCTGGTTGTTGAAGATGAAGGCGGAGGGCTGGAATCGAGCCAGGCTCAGTGGGACGAGAGGGAAGCGAGCCCAGATTTAATCAGTTGGGAAATGTTCCGAGTCAAAGAGCAGCTGGGGCTGATATTTAAACACGAGGTGGATTAGGTTCCGAGTAAATACGTGGGAACATAGTTATCGCTGGTCAAAAAAAGACCAAGATTGATCTCGTTCACCTTCTCCCATCCTGGCAGTCACAGTCTGCAATGATAATGGAGTTGTTGCCTAATCACAGCAATCAATCTCTATCAATGAGTCCACAACAGAGCCAGACAGGAGGCGAGGAAAACCCCAGTGGTGGAGAGCTTTGTGAACCAGAGGTACAATGTCACTCGGTCCTCCTGAGCTCGCTACACTCCCCACACCTCAGGTCTCCAAATCCTCAGATACTGCATCCCAAAGTGTTCTCATCTGAAAGAAATTGCTCCACTTTCCATTCGAATGAATCAATTTTGACTGCTTCCACCATCTCCCCATGGAGCCTGTTCTATAGATCGACCACTCGCTCGCTCCAACTGGGAGTAAAGGGGTGTGTGTCAAAGACTGGGGTTTCATTGATAAAGAGAGAGATTGGAGCAAATTGAGGTCCAAAAAAATAAGAGCCTAGTCATCTGTTGGTCCTGGTCCTGGACTGAGAACCAGAGGTGGTCAGTAGATGGTTCTGGTCCTGGACTGAGAACCAGGGGTGGTCAGTAGATGGTCCTGGTCCTGGACTGAGAACCAGGGGTGGTCAGTAGATGGTTCTGGTCCTGGACTGAGAACCAGGGGTGGTCAGTAGATGGTCCTGGTCCTGGACTGAGAACCAGGGGTGGTCAGTAGATGGTCCTGGTCCTGGACTGAGAACCAGAGGTGGTCAGTAGATGGTTCTGGTCCTGGACTGAGAACCAGGGTGGTCAGTAGATGGTCCTGGTCCTGGACTGAGAACCAGGGGTGGTCAGTAGATGGTCCTGGTCCTGGACTGAGAACCAGGGGTGGTCAGTAGATGGTTCTGGTCCTGGACTGAGAACCAGGGGTGGTCAGTAGATGGTCCTGGTCCTGGACTGAGAACCAGGGGTGGTCAGTAGATGGTCCTGGTCCTGGACTGAGAACCAGGGGTGGTCAGTAGATGGTCCTAGTCCTGGACTGAGAACCAGGGGTGGTCAGTAGATGGTTCTGGTCCTGGACTGAGATCCAGAGGTGGTCAGTAGATGGTTCTGGTCCTGGACTGAGATCCAGAGGTGGTCAGTAGATGGTCCTGGTCCTGGACTGAGATCCAGAGGTGGTCAGTAGATGGTTCTGGTCCTGGACTGAGATCCAGAGGTGGTCAGTAGATGGTCGTGGACTGAGATCCAGAGGTGGTCAGTAGATGGTTCTGGTCCTGGACTGAGATCCAGAGGTGGTCAGTAGATGGTTCTGGTCCTGGACTGAGATCCAGAGGTGGTCAGTAGATGGTTCTGATCCTGGACTGAAAAACAGAGGTGGTCAGTAGATGGTTGCAGGGAAGGGCATTAAATACAAGCTTACCCAGGTCCCAAGAACTGGTGATCTCATTGAAACATACAAGATTCTGAGGGGGATTGACAGGGTAGATGCTGAGAGATTGTTTCCCCTGGCTGGAGTGTCTAGAACCAGGAGGCACAGTCTCGGGATAAGGGGTCGGCCATTTAAGACTGAGAGGAGGAGGAATTTCTTCACTGAGGGTTGTGAATCTTTGGAATTCTCTGCCCCAGAGGGCTGTGAATGCTGAGTCATTGAGTATATTCAAGGCTGAGATCGATAGATTTTTGGACTCTAGGGGAATCAAGGGACATGGCGATCGGGCGGGAAAGTGGAGTTGAGGTCGAAGATCAGCCATGATCTTCTTGAATGGCGGAGTAGGCTCGAGGGGCCGTATGGCCGACTCTTGCTCCCAACTCTTTTATGTTCTTATGAGCACTGGCATCGACAGCTATAGGGGTAAAAAGACAGGGAAAAATGGTGGTGGAAAAAAGGGGTGGAGAAGAGCAGAGAGATGGAAATTGCGTTTATATAGCACCTTTCACGACCTCCAGACGTCCCAAAATGCTTTACAGCCAATGAAGTACTTTTGAAGTGTAGTCACGGTTGTAAAAATAGAAAACGAGGAGCCAATTTGCGCACAGCAAGCTCCCACATATAGCAACGTGATAATGACCAGATAATCTGATTTCGTGACGATGGTTGAGAGATAAATGATGGTCAGGACACAAGGCCGGCAGGGAGGGGGACAACTACCCTGCTCTTCCATTAGTGCGTGGGATCTTTTACATCCACCTGAGAGGGCAAACGGGGCCTCGGATTTTAGGTCTCATCCGAAAGGCGGCAACTCTGACAGTGCATTGCTCCCTCCGACAGTGCGGCGCTCCCTCAGTACTGCCCCTCCGACAGTGCGGCGCTCCCTCAGTACTGCCCCTCCGACAGTGCGGCGCTCCCTCAGTACTGCCCCTCCGACAGTGCAGCGCTCCCTCAGTACTGCCCCTCCGACAGCGCAGCGCTCCCTCAGTACTGCCCCTCCGACAGTGCGGCGCTCCCTCAGTACTGCCCCTCCGACAGTGTGGCGCTCCCTGAGTACTGCCCCTCCGACAGTGCGGCGCTCCCTCAGTACCGCCCCTCCGCCAGTGCGGCGCTCCCTCAGTACTGCCCCTCCGCCAGTGCGGCGCTCCCTCAGTACTGCCCCTCCGACATTGCGGCGCTCCCTTAGTACTGCCCCTCCTACAGTGCAGCGCTCCCTCAGTACTGCCCATCCGACAGTGCGGCGCTCCCTCAGTACTGCCCCTCCGACAGTGCAGCGCTCCCTCAGTACCGCCCCTCCGACAGTGCAGCGCTCCCTCAGTACCGCCCCTCCGACAGTGCGGCGCTCCCTCAGTACTGCCCCTCCGACAGTGCAGCGCTCCCTCAGTACTGCCCCTCCGACAGTGCGGCGCTCACTCAGTCCTGTAAACCTAAAGCGGCGAAGGCTTTGATGAACACATAAGAACACATAAGAAATCGAAAGAAAGTGAAAGAAAGGGTGGGACCACTTGGAGGCAAAGGATCCACCTTGGTCGGGTGTGGAGCTCCTCAATGAGTCTACAATGTTCGGGTTCACAGAGGAACGTGACTGCAGGACACTCTGAGATTGTGGAAGAGCCACCCCCTGCAGATTGAGGTTGGGATTTCCTGCTCCTGCAATCCTCATCCCACAATGGAATGACTAGTCATTATATCGAGGGTTGGCCACCACAGAATGGGAACGTTCCAGCCAAATGTCCAACAGGAAGTTATTAAAAATATTAATGGGATCTTAAGTTATGGTAAAACTTCCTAAATCGCTGGTTCGGCCCCAGCTGGAGCATTGGGTTCAATTCTGGACACCGCACTTTAGGAAGGATGTCAAGGCCTTGGAGAGGGTGCGGAGGAGATTTACTGGAATGGTTCCAGGGATGAGGGACTTCAGTTACTTGGAGAGACGGGAAAAGCTGCGATTGTCCTCCTTAGAGCAGAGAAGGTTAAGGGGAGATTTAATGGAGGTGCTCAAAATCATGGAAGTTTCTCCTTATTTACTCAGAAACTATCTCCACTGGCGGGAGGGAGAGGACACAGAGGGGAAGATGAGGAGAATCATTTTTACACAGCGAGTTGTTGTGATCTGGAATGCACTGCCTGAAAGGGTGGTGGAAGCAGATTCAATAGTAACTTTCAAAAGAGAATTGGATAAATACTTGAAAATGAAAAATTTGAGTAGGGGAGTGGGATAATTGGTTAGTGCTTTCAAAGAGCCGGCACAGGCACGATGGGCTGAATGGCCTCCTGTGCTGCCTGATTCTATGATCCTCGCCTCTGAGTCAGAGGTCATGGGTTCAAGTCCCACTCAAGAGATTGAACCCATAATCCAGGCTGGCACTCTCCAGTGCAGTACTGAGGGAACGCCGCACTGTCGGAGGGGCAGTACTGAGGGAGAGCTGCACTGTCGGAGGGGCGGTACTGAGGGAGCGCCGCACTGTCGGAGGGGCAGTACTGAGGGAGAGCTGCACTGTCAGGGGGCAGTACTGAGGGAACGCCGCACTGTCGGAGGGGCAGTACTGAGGAAGAGCTGCACTGTCGGAGGGGCAGTACTGAGGGAGCGCCGCACTGTCGGAGGGAAGTACTGAGGGAGCACCATAGCGCGGGAGCGCTGCACTGTCAGAGGGGCAGTACTGAGGGAGCACCATAGTGAGGGAGAGCTGCACTGTCGGAGGGGCAGTACTGCGGGAGTGCGACACTGTCGGAGGCACAGTACTGAGGGAGCGCCGCACTGTCGGAGGGGCAGTACTGAGGGAGCACTGCACTGTCGGAGGGACAGTACTGCGGGAGTGCGACACTGTTGGAGGGGCAGTGCTGAGGGAGCGCCGCACTGTCGGAGGGGCAGTACTGAGGGAGCGCTGTTTGTGGGATCTTGCTGTGTGCAAATTGCTGCTGCGTTTCCTACATTACAACAGCGACAACACTTCAAATGCCATTCATTGGCTTTAAAGCGCTTTGTGACGTCACGGCTAGTTACTGAGAGATAGAAAGCCGGCATGCTTTGCCCCTGGTATGTTGTTTTGTGGTAACAAGTATCATTCGCTCACGGGTTCCCGCCCACCCCCCCGGCCCCCATAGACGCTGACTCAAGCCTGGTGGTGGCCAGGACCCCTCCCCCTAGGGACACTAACGCAGTGCGAGTGAGGGACGCTGTCTGGGGATTGTTTGGGGGGGGGGGGGGCAGCGGCGGCCTGTGAATGTCCAGCGCTGGGGACATTCAGCAGACGCTGCATCCTTTTCGAGCTGGCTGAGCTCCAGCGAGCCCCGCAAAGACGTGGCCGTCTGCCTAGTAACCCAGCGGGAGGAGCACTCCGATTGGCTGCCTCCTGCGCCCAGCTCTAACGAGACCACTTCACAGGCTGTCTGGCATTTTATGAAGCGATTAAGGTTCGGCGCCCTGCTGAAATTGTAAACCTGCGACTCATTACTTCGCTCACATTTTCTGCTCTTCAAAGTGAGTCAGGTTAGATACAGAGTAAAGCTCCCTCTACATTGTCCCATCAAACACTCCCAGGGCAAGTACAGCACGGGTTGGATACAGAGTAAAGCTCCCTCTACACTGTCCCATCAAACACTCCCAGGGCAGGTACAGCATGGGTTAGACACAACGCAAAGATCCCTCTACACTGTCCCATCAAACACTCCCAGGGCAGGTACAGCACGGGTTGGATACAGAGTAAAGCTCGCTCTACATTGTCCCATCAAACACTCCCAGGGCAGGTACAGCATGGGTTAGATACAGAGTAAAGCTCCCTCTACATTGTCCCATCAAACACTCCCAGGGCAAGTACAGCACGGGTTGGATACAGAGTAAAGCTCCCTCTACACTGTCCCATCAAACACTCCCAGGGCAGGTACAGCACGGGTTAGATAGAGAGTAAAGCTCTCTCTACACTGTCCCATCAAAGACTCCGAGGGCAGGTACAGCACGGGTTAGATACAGAGTAAAGCTCCCTCTACACTGTCCCATCAAACACTCCCAGGGCAGGTACAGCACGGGTTAGATATAGAGTAAATGTCCCTCTACACTGTCCCATCAAACACTCCCAGGGCAGGTACAGCATGGGTTAGATTCAGAGTAAAGCTCCCTCTACACTGTCCCATCAAACACTCCCAGGGCAGGTACAGCACGGGTTAGATACAGAGTAAAGCTCTCTCTACACTGTCCCATCAAACACTCCCAGGGCAGGTACAGCACGGGTTAGATACAGAGTAAAGCTCCCTCTACACTGTCCCATCAAACACTCCCAGGGCAGGTACAGCACGGGCTAGATACAGAGTAAAGCTCTCTCTACACTGTCCCATCAAACACTCCCAGGGCAAGTACAGCACGGGTTAGATACAGAGTAAAGCTCTCTCTACACTGTCCCATCAAACACTCCCAGGGCAAGTACAGCACGGGTTAGATACAGAGTAAAGCTCCCTCTACACTGTCCCTTCAAACACTCCCAGGGCAAGTACAGCTTGGGTTAGATACAGAGTAAAGCTCCCTCTATACTGTCCCATCAAACACTCCCAGGGCAGGTACAGCTTGGGTTAGATACAGAGTAAAGCTCCCTCTACACTGTCCCATCAAACACTCCTAGGGCAGGTACAGCACGGGTTAGATACAGAGTAAAGCTTCCTCTACACTGTCCCCATCAAACACTCCCAGGGTAGGTACAGCACGGGTTAGATACAGAGTAAAACTCTGTGCAGAATGACCCAAACATTCAGTTTGATCCCCATCCTGTGTACTCATTGTATAAACCACAGAAAGTGACTGGTTAAAAGATGGATGGAGTGTTACTGTGAGCAGCTGGAGTGGATTCATTTGGCAAGCTGTCGGGTCGGAGATGACGGTTTGCATTTGTTTCAAGCCTGAATCACGTCTCTGAGAAGCTGATGACTGACTGGTGAGTTCAGCGAGAGACGAGAAGAGCCCCGTCTCCCGGCACTCTTGAGAAGTGAGCCCTCCATTACCCAGTTGTCAGATGTGCCCCCGGAGCGGTGCTGAGCTGAGTAAATGCCGACAGACTATTCGGCTACGGTGGGGGCGTCCCAGCCGGACAGGCTGCTGCCGGCAGGAGTCACTGGGCAGTGGTCAGAAGGCGAGTTCCCAGACTGATTACCTTCCACCCACCAAACCCACAACCTGTTCAGCATCCCGCCGAGGTGGGCCGATCCCAGAGAATGTGCAGCAGAGCCTCCTGCTTAGAGTGACTCAGTAACATAGCGGGCGGTGTGTCTAATCCCCCGCACGCCCCCCCCAAAGCCCTTAGGGTGTGAGCTGGTCGGGCTTTCATTGGAGAGGGTGCAGAGGAGATTAACCAGGATGTTACCTGGGCTGGAGCGCTTCAGCTATGAAGAGAGACTGGACAGGCTGGGGTTGTTTTCCTTAGAGCAGAGAAGGCTGAGGGGGGGGACCTGATTGAGGTGTACAAAATTATGAGGGGCATGGATAGTGTAAAGTCCGCGCCTCAATAATACACGGACTTCGGGAGAACAGTTTAACAGGTACTTTACTGAACAGGAGGGCAACGTCAGACTGAAATACAGAAGCCTGCTAGGGCCTTTTATACATGGGTGGTCACTGCCGGTACTGCAGTCTAAAACCAGTTCTTCCCTTAAAGGTACATACACAACAATTCCTCCCCTTTTAGATAAACAGTACATAACATTCATTTAACAACTAAATAACAACTATTTACAACTTTCTGGATATTATATACATCAACTGAAATAATCATTTATAAGTTCAGTCTTTGAGGAGGCTTCCTGATCCTGACTGGATAGCGCCTTTCTCGAGTATCCTGTTCTTGCGGCGAAGCTGATTCTGGTTCATGGTCACTGGTTGGTTCGTCAGCTTCCAATACCACTGCTTCTGAGGTAGATGCAATCTGTACTTCAGGTTGATTACCAGGTGCACCTTCTCGTGGCACGGGTTTGGCTTGTTCCTGTGACTCTAGAATCTGGTCAGCATGGCGCCTCACAATGCTCTCTCCAACGTCCACTGTGTACATTAGTGGTCCCTGCTGTGTGCATATCGTTCCTGGCTGCCATTTTTCTGTTCGGTAGTCGCGGGCCAAGACTGGTTGCTCTACCTTGAAGCTCCGGTTGGCTTCTCATTTATGTGCTGGAATTGCTTATCCTCAACATCTCGTCTTATGTTTGGTTTGAGCAAATCCAGGCGACATCTTAGCCTTCGGTTGAAGAACAGTACGGCTGGAGCTTGTTTGGTTACTGCATGTGTCGCATTCCGGTAAGCAAACAAGAAACTATCCACCTTGTGTTGTCGTGGTATGTCGTCATTATACATTGCCGTTATGGCCTTTTTAAAGGTCTGAACAAATCTCTCAGCCAATCCATTTGTGGCTGCATGATATGGGGCAGATCACAGAAATCACAGAAACCCCACAGTGCAGATAGAGGCCATTTCGGCCCATCGAGCCTGCACCGACACATATCCCACCCGATCCCTGTAACCCCTACACCAACACATATCCCACCCTATCCCCGTAACCCCACGTATTTAATCCCCCTAACACTAAGGGTCAATTTATCATAGCCAATCAACCTAACCCGGACATCTTTGGACTGTGGGAGGAAACCGGAGCACCCGGAGAAAACCCACGCAAACACGGGGAGAATGTGCAAACTCCACACAGACAGTCGCCCGGGGCCGGATTCGAACCCGGGTTCCTGGCGCTGTGAGGCAACAGTGCTAACCACTATGCCACCGTGTAATGTTTCACCCTGTTGAGATACCGCGGCAAACGTGGGAGTCGAGACCAGAGTTGATGGAACACAACTGCTTTAATTTACATCATGGCAAAAACAAGTGCTTAAAAAGCCCGCGCAACCACTTAAATACTCCCCAGACAGGAAGTTCTCCCGGCAGCCTGTCCCTACGGGAAACAAGCTGCCGGAGGAAAGGGCCCACGGCTGGGGGCGGCTGCTGACGGCAGTGCGCCTGCGTAAACTGTCCGTGCCGCCGTGAGCGGATTATGTCCAATGGTGGCATGTCGCCACAACCCCATTATTCTTCAGGAACCTCCGGAAATCCTCAGACGCAAACTGTGGCCCATTGTCGGAGCAAATCTGTTCTGGCAACCCATTCCTGGCGAAGATGGTCCTTAGGACTGCAATAGTTTTCTCCGTGGTGGTGGAGGACATTTTAATGACCTCTGGCCATTTCGAATGGGCATCCACAGCGATTAGAAACATTGAGTCCATAAATGGACCAGCAAAATCAATGTGTACTCGTTGCCATGGAGATGAGGGCCACTCCCATGGATGTAGCGGGGCCTGTGGTGGAGCGTTTTGGACCTTCTGGCATCCTGTGCATCGCTTGGTCATATCCTCGATTTCTTTATCGATTCCCGGCCACCACACAAACGCCCTGGCTAGGTTCTTCATTTTTACCCCTCCCAGATGACCCTCATGAAGCTCATTGAGCACTCTATCTCTCAACTTGGGTGGAATTACCACTCGGGATCCACACATCAAGGTTCCCCGGCACACCGACAGCTGTTCTCTCCTTGGCGAGAATGCTGGCAACAGTGAGTCGCCATATGCTGGCCATCCCTTCACCGTCAAATCGTAGACCCGAGAGAGTGTCGGGTCATTTCGGGTTTCCTTCTCTATACTCGAGTTTGTAACAGGCAAACATTCGACTATGGTCGCATGGAATATCTCAACAGGGTCCACTGCAGGTGTTTCTTCTACCGTAGGCAACGGTAGGCGCGACAGCCCATCAGCGTTTCCATGCTGTTTCGTACACTTGTACTCTGTCGTACTGATGTGCCCCTAGAAAAAGTGACCATCTTTGCAGCCGTTGCGCCGTCATCACCGGAACGCCCTTCTTTGGGTTAAAAATGGAGACCAGGGGCTGATGATCAGTCAGTAGGGTGAATTTCTGTCCGTGCAGATAGTGATTGAACTTCTTCACCCCCCACACCAGGCTGAGGGCCTCCCTGTCAATCTGGGCGTAGTTACGCTCGGCTGAGGTTAGCGAGCGCGACGCAAAGGCTATTGGCCTCTCTGAACCGTCACGGAATTTGTGTGACAGTACCGCTCCAATGCCGTAGGGTGACGCATCACATGCCAACCGAATTGGTAGTGTTGGGTTGTCGTGGGCCAATACTTCTTTTGAAGTGATTTGGCATTTATATTCCTGAAAGGCACGCTTACACTCATCACTCCATTTCCATGTCATTCTGGTTTGCAGCAGGGCGTTCAGTGGGTGCAGAATTGTAGATAAATTCGGCAAGAACTTATGGTAGTAGTTCACCAACGCGAGGAACTACCTCAGTTGCGACACATTTTCCGGTGCTGGAGCCTTGACTACAGCCTCAATCTTGTCCGGCAACTTATGCAACCCTTCCTCATCAATCATGTGGCCACAATACGAGATTTGTCTCGTGAAGAACTCGCATTTGGGGCGGTTGGCTCGTAGCCCATATTCCTGTAATCTCGTGAGCACCTGCTCCAGGTTGGCAAGGTGTTCATTGTCATTTTCGCCCGTAACCAGGATGTCGTCCAAATAACACTGGGTCCCCGGGATCCCTTGCAGGACTTGTTCCATTGCCCTCTGCCAAATAGCCGGGGCCGATGCTACCCCGAATACCAGTCGATTGTACTGGTAAAGGCCTTTGTGAGTGTTTATCGTGAGGTATTTTCTAGATGCTTCTTCCACCCCCATTTGTAGATACGCTTGGGCCAGATCAATCTTTGTAAAACGTTTCCCTCCAGATAGTCTGGCGAAAATATCTTCTATCTGCGGAAGTGGATACTGTACTGTGTGCAGGACTGGGTTCACAGTCACCTTGAAGTCCCCACAGATGCGAACCTTCCTTGGCTCCCCAGGCGTGCTTCTCAATGCTTTCTTCATTACAGGAACGATGGGTGTGGCCCACTCGCTCCAGTCCACCTTGGACAGCACACCCGAACGCTCCAGACTCTCCAGCTCAGCTTCAACGGCTGGGCGGATCGCGTATGGCACCGGTCGGATCGCGTATGGCACCGGTCTGGCCTTGAAAAATTTTGGGTTTGTGTTATCCTCAATCTTTATGGTTGCCTTTACTCCTTTTAGAGTCCCAAGTCCTTGTTGGAACACCTCTTCCGCGTCGGATAGAATTTGTGACAGACGTCCAGGTGCGACGTCATCATCCTTTTTGTCAGTCACGGTTAGCGCCAGAATGGAATGCCAATCCAATTGTATTTTTCGGATCCATTCACGTCCCAATAATGGTGGTCCTCCATCTCGTAGTATATACATATATAGTTTCTGTGTTTCCTTGCCGTTATATTTAACTGGCACCCTTATTTTTCCTCTGGGGTAGACCTTTTGCCCCGCGTATGTCTTCAATACAATGGACGTGTCCTTTAAGGGTATGTGTGAGAATAGCCACTCATAGTCTCGTCGATTCATGACAGTTATCCCGTAAGGTGTCTGCCAGTCCTGCTCCGAACTGGCAGTGCTTCGATAACTTGCGTAGTTCCGTAAGATAGTCAGCATTGCTCTCATCTTTGTGCTGGTTTCTTTTATGGAACTTGAATCTTTCTGTTATCAGCAGCGATGTAGGGTTTAGGTGTTCCTCAAAACTTTTCTCCATTGGTTTAGCTGGGGTAATTAAATTCCGCAATAGGCCGTACGTACTCGCGCCCATCAAATTCAATAATACCGACGCCCTCTTTCCATCGGCCACCTCATTTGCCTTGCAGTACACTTCAATTCTTTCCACATACGTGGTCCAGTCTTCTACCTCGTTGTCGAAAGCAGTGATACTGCCACTTTTCGGCATCTTGGGTGATTTAAAATGGCGCCTCCCGCGCTTTTTCGTCTTCCCCAATGGAATAAAATGGCACCTCCCGCGCTTTTCCTTCTTCCCCTTGCTGCCGCGCTGCTCCTAGCGTTCTACGGGGTAATGGCGGCGACCCGCGGCTTCAGCGCGTCTCGCTTTCCTTCCCCCCCATTTATTTTCTCTCCGCTGCCCGGTTCTTGAGCACCGACCGCGCCCTGTGCGCTCCACCCTCTCTTTCTCTTGTTTTCTTTTCCCGGCGACGCTGCGCAGCCCGTTTTGTAGAGCCGCTCGATCGAGCTTGAGCCCACCGCAGTCCGGACGGGTCAGCGCACTACCTGCTACCAGCACGATTTGCTGGAACACCTTAACTGGGGAGCCAAGCACAGCTCTCCACAGTCTCTCCCGCAATTCTCCGAACACCGATGAATCTTTGGACGGTTGCCCGCGGTCGATGCCCGTTGCTCAGACTACGACCTCCAAGAAACCTCCTCTCAAGGCGAGATCCCCGTGAGATGATGCCACACTGCAGGCGAGTTCGAACTTACTCGTCGCCACTGTAAAGTCTGCGCCTCAATAATACACGGACTTCAGGAGAACAGTTTAACAGGTACTTTACTGAACAGGAGGGCAACGTCAGACTGAAATACAGAAGCCTGCTAGGGCCTTTTATACAGGGGTGGTCACTGCCGGTACTGCAGTCTAAAACCAGTTCTTCCCTTCAAGGTACATACACAACAGATAGCGTAGATAGAAAGGAACTTTTCCCCTTCATAGAGGGGTCAATAACAAGGGGGCATAGATTCAAGGTAAGGGGCAGGAGGTTTAGAGGAGATTTGAGGAAAAACTTTTTCACCCAGAGGGTGGTTGGAATCTGGAACTCACTGCCTGAAAGGGTGGCAGAGGCAGGAACCCTCACAACATTCAAGAAGCATTTAGATGCGCACTTGAAACGCCATAGCATACAAGGCTACGGACCAAGTGCTGGAAAATGGGATTGGAATAGACAGGGCTTGATGGCCGGCACGGACACGATGGGCCGAAAGGCCTCTTTCTGTGCTGTATAACTCTATGACTCTATGACCCACCTATATTCACAGGTGTCCTTTCTGTGTAACATTCAGTTCATATTCCCCCCCGCCCCCGCCACCCCACAGCAAAGCGAGGTCCCCCATGGTTCAACAGCTCACGTAGACTGCAGCCCTGCTGCTGAAGAACTTTGGCTATCGCAATATACAGACACTGAAGTCTGACTGACTGGGCTGGTGTGTTGCTGGCTCCTACCCGCCGCCCGTCCCTGGTCCACACTGACCATCCCACTCCTATGCTGGCCTCGGCCAGGACTCAGTAATTAAGATAGATTTGCATTTCTCCCGCGCCTTTCACCACCTCAGGACGTCCCAGAGCGCATCACAGCCAATGAAGTACCTTTGAAGTGTGGTCGCTGTTGTAATGTAGGAAACGCGGCTGCCAACTTGTGCACAGCAAGCTCCCACAAACAGCAAAGTGATAAGTGACCAGATCATCTCTCTTTAATAATGTTGGTCAAGCGATAACTGTTGGCTAGGACACCAGTGGGGCGAGACTCCCCCGCTCTGCTTCGAAATAGTGGCCGTGGTATCTTTTACGTCCACCTTTTACGTCTCATCCAAAAGACGGCACCTCCGACAGTGCGGCTCTCCCTCAGTACTGCCCCTCCGACAGTGCGGCGCTCCCTCAGTACTGCCCCTCCGACAGTGCAGCACTCCCTCAGTACTGCCCCTCTGACAGTGCGGCGCTCCCTCAGTACTGTCCCTTCGACAGTGCAGCACTCCCTCAGTGCTGCCCCTCCGACAGCACTCCCTCAGTGCTGCCCCTCCGATAGTGCGGCGCTCCCTCAGTACTGCCCCTCCAACAGTGCGGCACTCACACAGTGCTGCCCCTCCGACAGTGCGGTGCTCCCTCAGTGCTGCCCCTCCGACAGTGCGGCGCTCCCTCAGTACTGCCCCTCCAACAGTGCGGCACTCCCTCAGTGCTGCCCCTCCGACAGTGCGGCGCTCCCTCAGTGCTGCCCCTCCGACAGTGCGGCGCTCCCTCAGTGCTGCCCCTCCGACAGTGCGGCGCTCCCTCAGTGCTGCCCCTCCGACAGTGCGGCGCTCCCTCAGTACTGCCCCTCCAACAGTGCGGCACTCACACAGTGCTGTCCCTCCGACAGTGCGGCGCTCCCTCAGTGCTGCCCCTCCGACAGTGCGGCGCTCCCTCAGTGCTGCCCCTCCGACAGTGCGGCGCTCCCTCAGTGCTGCCCCTCCGACGAGTGCGGCGCTCCCTCAGTGCTGCCCCTCCGACAGTGCGGCGCTCCCTCAGTGCTGCCCCTCCGACAGTGCGGCGCTCCCTCAGTGCTGCCCCTCCGACAGTGCGGCGCTCCCTCAGTGCTGCCCCTCCGACGAGTGCGGCGCTCCCTCAGTGCTGCCCCTCCGACGAGTGCGGCGCTCCCTCAGTGCTGCCCCTCCGACGAGTGCGGCGCTCCCTCAGTGCTGCCCCTCCGACGAGTGCGGCGCTCCCTCAGTGCTGCCCCTCCGACAGTACGGCGCTCCCTCAGTGCTGCCCCTCCGACAGTACGGCGCTCCCTCAGTGCTGCCCCTCCGACGAGTGCGGCGCTCCCTCAGTGCTGCCCCTCCGACGAGTGCGGCGCTCCCTCAGTGCTGCCCCTCCGACGAGTGCGGCGCTCCCTCAGTGCTGCCCCTCCGACGAGTGCGGCGCTCCCTCAGTGCTGCCCCTCCGACAGTACGGCGCTCCCTCACAGTCTGCTCTCTCAGGTGGACGTAAAAGATCCCACGGGTACTATTTTGAAGAAAAGCAGGGGATTTCTCCCCGGTGTCCTGGGCCAATATTAATCCCTCAACCAACATCACTAAAAACTGAATGATCTGGTCATTATCTCATCGCTGTTTGTGGGAACTTGTGCGCAAATTGGCTGCCACGTTTCTCGCATTACAACCGTGACTACACTTCAAATAAAGTCCTTCATTGGCTGTGAAACGCTGTGGGGCGACCTGAGGCAGTGAAAGGCGCTATAGAAATGCAAGTTCTTTTTATGCAGTCTGCTCCTTGAGGACTCCTGTAGTTTGAAGGCGGTGCGAGGTAGACGAGCGGGCAGTCACGGATGAATATTGAGCCTAACAACGTGATGAGGGGCGGGGGAGAGGAGGGGACGGACGTGATGGGGCGCAAGAGCGTGTTGGACTTGCAGCCTTGGCTGGACTAGAGCGGGAGGTGTGCCGAGCGAGCGGGACCAAGCCCCAGAGCTTTCAAGTCTGCCGTCACGGTCAAGGGGAATTAAATTCATAAACAATGGCCCAGAAATTCGGGTCGGAGGCTTCCCGCGGGTGCAAGCCTCCGACCTGCACTTACCTGATGCGCCGGCCATTGAGCTGTGGGCCCCCGTGGAATTGCGATCCTGGGCCTGCTCCAACTGCCGGCGCACAGTGCTTGCGTATCCCAGGGGCGCAGTTAGTTCGAAGCGTCCCCTGGGATCACGTGGGCCATGGAGAGCCAATGGTAGCAGGGAATGCTTCATTCATAAAATTGACAGGAAGAGCTGTCAAAACCATAAATACTATAAGCCCCAAAACATCACTAAAACTTCAATTTAAAAAAAAAAAAAATCACATTTTTAAAATAACTATAAATTACATAAAATAACTATTTTAAACAATAATTTAAATTTTTGAAAAAATTTATTCCATTTTCTAATGGGGCTAAAAATAAACATACTGTAGGAACGGAGGTTCCTATCTGAATAAAGGTATTCGACTCGATGACCTTTCTTTAAAGTATTTAAAAATAATAAACCTGTGGAATAAATGTTTTAATTTTAATTAATTCACCTTGTTACCTTGTTAAAAGCCGGCCTTGCGCCTGCTTTTTACATGTGTAACTCCAGGAGACTTACCCTCCCGGAGAAACCTGGAAAAAAAACATAAGTTCCAGGCGCACGCGCTGCCTCTCCGGCGCACGCGTTCCACCTCTGAACCCCTTCCTTTAAGGGAACGGAAGTTCCAATTTCCCACGCATGCGCAGTGCATGCACGAAACCGGCACTTCCGTTGGGCCTACGGGTGAGTACCCCGTGCGTACTCACCCGTGGAGACTCGAATTTCTGGGCCAATAGAGTCATGGAGTCATAGAGTCATACAGCACAGAAAGAGGCCCCTCCGTCCATTGTGTCCACGCCGGCCATCAAGCCCTGTCTAATCTAATCCCATTTTCCAGCACTTGGTCTGTAGCCTTGTATGCTATGGCATTTCAAGTGCTTATCTAAATGTTTCTTGAATGTTGTGAGGTTCCTGCCTCTACCACCCTTTCAGGCAGAGAGTTCCAGATTCCAACCACCCTCTGGGTGAAAAAGTGTTTCCTCAAATCCCCTCTAAACCTCCTGCCCCTTACCTTGAAACTATGCCCCCTGGTTATTGACCCCTCCACTAAGGGGAAAAGTTCCTTTCTATCTACCCTATCTATGCCCATCATAATTTTGTACACCTCAATTAGGTCCCCCCTCAGCCTTCTCTGCTCTAAGGAAAACAACCGCAGCCTGTCCAGTCTCTCTTCATAGCTGAAACGCTCCAGCCCAGGTAACATCCTGGTGAAACTCCTCTGCACCCTCTCCAGTGCAATCACATCCCTCCTACAGTGTGGCGACCAGAACTGCACACAGCATTCTAGCTGTGGCCTAACTAGCTTTTTGTACAGCTCCATCATAACCTCCCTGCTCTTATATGTGGCGGGAGTACCAGAGGGGGCGCTGTCCCTTTAAAAGTCGTCCCAGCCCATACTTAGAATCATTGAATCATAGACTAGTACAGCAGAGAAGGAGGTCATTCAGCCCATCCAGTCTGTGCTGGCTCCTTCAAGAGTTACTGCCACTCCCCCGCTTTTTCCCCATATCCCTGCAATTATTCTCCTTCATAGCGAGAGGATTTTCTTCATCCAGAGAGTGGTGAACCTGTGGAATTCTCTACCACAGAAGACAGTTGAGGCCAATTCATTAAATATATTCAAGAAGGAGTTAGATATATTTCTTAAGGCTAAAGGGATCAAGGGGTATGGGGAGAAAGCAGGGACAGGGTACTGAGTTTGGATGATCAGCCATGATCACATTGAATGGCTCGAGGGGCCGAATGGCCTACTCCTGCTACTATCTTCTATGTTTTTATGATTCGAGTACAGGAACAAGGATGTCTTGCTACAGCTGTACAGGGCCTTGGTGAGACCGCACTTTGAGTATTGTGTGCAGTTTTGGTCGCCTTATCTGAGGAAGGATGTTCTTGCCATGGAGAGAGTGCAGCGAAGATTCACCAGGCTGATACCTGGGATGGCAGGAATGACGTATGAGGAGAGATTGGGTCGATTGGGCTTATACTTGCTGGAGTTTAGAAGAATGAGAGGGTATCTCATTGAAATTTATAAAATTCTAACAGGACTAGACAAACTAGATGCAGGAAGGATGTTCTCGATGGCAGGGGAGTCCAGAACCAGGGGTCATAGTCTAAAGATAAGGGGTAAGCCAGTTAGGACAGAGATGAGGAGGAATTTCTTCACCCAGAGAGTGGTGAACCTGTGGAATTCTCTACCACAGAAGGCAGTTGAGACCAATTCATTAAATATATTCAAGAAGGAGTTCGATATATTTCTCAAGGCTAAAGGGATATGGGGAGAAGGCAGCGACAGGGTACTGAATTTGGATGATCAGCCATGATCTCATTGAATGGCGGAGCAGGCTCGAGGGGCCGAATGGCCTACCCCTGCTCCTTTGAGGTGCCTTCTGTACATGGTCCATGTCTCTGAAGCATACAGCAGGGCAGGTATCACTGCTGCTCTGTAGACCATGAGCTTGCTGCCGGGTTTGAGGTCCTGGTCTTCAAACACTCTTTTCCTCAGGCGACCGAAGGCTGCACTGGCACAATGGAGACGGTGTTGAACTTCGTCATCGACGTCTGCCCTTGTTGACAGTAGCCTCCCGAGGTATGGAAAGTGGTCCACGTTGTCCAAGGCCTTGTCGTGGATTTTGATAATCGGGGGGGCAGTATTGTGTGGCGGGGGCAGTTTTGTAGGGACCTTTGTTGTACGGATGTTTAGTGTAAGGCCCATGTTCTGGTACACTTCGGTGAAGGTGTTGATGATGGTTTGGAGTTCGACCTCCGAGTGAGCGCAGACGCAAGCATCATCTGCATACTGTAATTCAACGACCGAGGATGGGACGACCTTGGATCTGAACTGGAGGCGACGGAGGTTCAACAGTTTCCCGTTTGTTCTGTAGATTAGCTCCACACAGGGACGCTGTCTTGGGCAGGAAGTAGCCTTGAGGTTTGACTGGTAACAGACGCTGGGAAACTGAGACTGCGAGGGAGTGACCTCACCCGGTCATTCATTCAATGTAAACCATGTGACATTGAACCCCCCCCCTCCCCCGGGAGTGGTGGGTGGGGGAGGGGGGAGAAAGTGAATGAAGTCAGAGTCCTAGCTGCCAATTGGCTACTGGTCTGGTGGCCCTCTGATTGGACGGGGCTGTGCACCCCCCACCTCTCCAACAAGCCGACCCTTTGTGTCTATTTTTAAAAGAAGGCAGAGAGAGAGAGAGAAGAAAGAGAGTAAAGTTGTTGCATCATTTGTAGGAGCTGGGATAAAGAGGGGGGTTTGCCAAGACTGTGAGCCACTCGTTCTTCCAGCAGCGAGACAGCGCTTGTCCCCTCCACCACCTCGCCGTCAGATCATGTACAATCAGCTGATCGAAGCTTCAAGTCATAAAACCACAGCAGTTTGGCGAAATGATTTTCCACGGGTGAGCTTTGTGTCTTGAGTGTCGGATGTGGGCTGACCAGAGTTGTGTGGCGCTGCTATCTATTCTGAAAGGTGACAGTGTCGGTAAGGCAGAAAGCCCTGAGTTTGGTTTGAGTCTGTGCGAGCCTGCATCCACTTGATCATCTTCCTGTTTGTGTTTGTGTCTCTGACGGCCGGTGCTGTCGGTTTGATTCCCCTGCCTTGTCCCCCTCGGTTTGAGTGCCCAGGGATTCACCAAACTCCTTCTGTCTCTCTCTTTCAGCTCCAATACAGACGACGAGAAAAGGTAGGGACATCAACCTGTCTCTCTGTGTCTGTCTCTTAGTCTGTGTGTGTGTTTGTATCACTGTGTCTGTCTGTCTCGCTGTCTGTCTGTCTGTCTCACTGTCTGTCTGTCTGTCTCGCTGTCTGTCTGTCTCTGTCTTGCTGCCACTCTGTCTGTCTCTCCCTCTCTGTGTGCCTGTATGTCTGTCTGTCGCTCTCTGTCTCTGTGCCTGTCTCTCTGTCTCACTGTCTGTTTTGCTGCCTGTCTGTCTGTCTCTCTGTCGCTCTCTCTCTGTCTGTCTCTCGCTCGCTCGCTCGCTCTCTCTGTCTCTCGCTCTGTCTCTCTCTGTCGTGCTCTCTCTCTCTCTGGCTCACACTCGCTCTCTCTGTCTCGCTCTCTGTATGTGTCTTCCTTCTGCCTGTTTGTGTTTGTCTCTGTCTTCCTGTATTTCTTTCTGCATGTGTCAGTAAGTATGTACTTGTGTGTATCTGTGTGTGTCACTCTTTCTGTCTTCGTGCACCTGTGTCTCTGACTGCCTGTGTTTGGCGGTACTGTTTTGTAATTGTGCAGTATTTACGTTGAAAGGTTGGGTTCGGGGCTGGTGTCTGGATCCGTTCCCTTGCCCGAGCTCCTGGGGTCACTGTCCTGAGTGTTTACAGTTCCTGCCCCCCGCCCAAGGTATAATACCAGGGGAGCCCGCTGCCACCGTCTTGACAACGAAACCAGGGATGGCACACACAGCATTCGCCTCAGCCACTCACGGCCGAATAGCTGCAACCATCTTCACCGGGGCAGAAGCAGACGGGGCACTGGAGGCCATGGAGAGAGGACCCGGGAGGGGAGTTTCACATCGGGGTCTCGTCGCAGACAAATCTGCACAAACATACGCTCACAAAGACCTGCACCAACACGCACAAACTCAGGTGCACACACGCTAACCTTGCACAAACACACGCTAACCTGCACACGCACACGCTAACCTGCACACACTAACCTGCACACGCACACGCTAACCTGTACACGCACGCGCTGACCTGTACACGCACACGCTAACCTGTACACGCACACGCTAACCTGTACGCGCACACGCTAACCTGTACACGCACACGCTAACCTGTACACGCACACGCTAACCTGTACACGCACACGCTAACCCGTACACACACACGCTAACATGTACACGCACACACTAACCTGCACACACTAACATGTACACACACACGCTAACCCGTACACGCACACGCTAACATGTACACGCACACGCTAACCTGTACACGCACACACTAACATGTACACGCTAACCCGCGCACGCTAACCCGCACACACACACACTAACGTGCACACGCTAACCTGCACACGCACACGCTAACCTGCACACGCACACACTAACCTGCACACGCACACGCTAACCTGCACACGCACACGCTAACCTGCACACGCACACACTAACCTGCACACGTACACGCTAACCTGCACACGCACACGCTAACCTGCACACGCTAACCTGCACACGCACACGCTAACCTGCACACGCACACGCTAACCTGCACATGCACACGCTAACCTGCACACACACACACTAACCTGCACACGCACACGCTAACCTGCACACGCACACACTAACCTGCACACGCACACGCTAACCTGCACACGCTAATCTGCACACGCACACGCTAACCTGCACACATATGCACACGCTAACCTGCACACACGCTAACCTGCACACACACACAATCTACACACACGCTAACCTGCACGCACACGCACGATAAGCTGCACACACACACACACATGCTAACCTGCACACACACATGCACATGCTAACCACACACACACGAACACGCTAACCTGCACACACACGCAAAGCTGCACACACACACAGCTGCACACACGCACACGCAAAACTGCACACACACGCACGCTAACCTGCACACACACTTGCGCGCTAACCTGCGCACACACTCGCACACGCTAACCACACACGCACGCTAACCTGCACACATGCACATGCTAACCACCCACGCGCGCTAACCTGCACACGCAAACCTGCACACACACACATGCTAACCTGCAGACATGCACGCTAACCTGCAGACACGCACGCTAACCTACACATACACACGCTAACCTACACACACACACACACGCACATGCAAACCTGCACACGCATGCACATGCTAACCTACACACGCTAACCTGCAAACACACATGCTAACCTGCACACATACACCCACACGCTAACCTGCAAACACACACGCTAACCTGCATACACACACGCTAACCTGCACACATACACACGCACACACTAACCTGCAAAAACACACGCTAACCTGCACACACGCTACCCTGCATGCACATGCAAACCTGCACACACACACACACACACACACACACACACACACACACGCTAACCTGCACACGCTAAGCTGCACACATACACACTAAGCTGCACACACGCTAACCTACGCACAAAAGCTAAGCTGCACACAAACACGTGCACACACAACCTGCACACGTGCACGCTAACCTGCACACACACGTGCACGCTAATCTACGCACACATGCTAAGCTGCACACACGTGCACACGCAAACTGCACACATGCACGCTAACCTGCACACGTGTGGATGCTAACCTGCACACACGCACACGCTAAGCTGCACACACGCAACCTGCACACAGGCACACTAACCTGCACAGCCACACATGCTAACCTGCACACGTGTACACATGCTAACCTGCACATGCACACACTAAGCTGCACACACACGCATGCACACACTAAGCTGCACACACACTAAGCTGCACACACATGCATACACACACACACGCGCCAACCTGCACACACGCGCGCCAACCTGCACACGCGCGCGCCAACCTGCACACGCGCGCGCCAACCTGCACACGCGCGCGCCAACCTGCGCGCACGCGCCAACCTGCGCGCACGCTCCAACCTGCGCGCACGCGCCAACCTGCACCCGCACTCGCGCCAACCTGCACCCGCACACGCGCCAACCTGCACCCGCACACGCGCCAACCTGCACCCGCACACGCGCCAACCTGCACCCGCTAACCTGCCCCCGCACACGCTAACCTGCACACGTTTGCACATGCTAACCTGCACACACGCTAACCTGCACACGCGCACGCTCACCTACACACGCACACGCTAACCTACACACGCACACGCTAACCTGCACACACACACGAACACGCTAACCTGCACACACACACATGAACACGCTAACCTGCACACACACACAGCTACACACACGCACACGCAAAGCTGCACACATGCATGCAAAGCTGCACACGCACACGTAAAGCTGCACACACGCATGCAAAGCTGCACACACGCACGCTAACCTGCACACACACTTGCGCGCTAACCTGCACACACACTCGCACATGCTAACCTGCACACACACTCGCACATGCTAACCTGCACACACACTCGCACACGCTAACCACACACGCACGCTAACCTGCACACATGCACATGCTAACCTGCACACACGCAAACGCTAACCACACACGCACACTAACCTACACACACGCTAACCTACACACACACATGCTAACCACACACACACACGCTAACCTGCGCGCACACGATAAGCCACACACATACACTCACGCACGCTAACCTGCACACACTCACACACTAACCTGAACACACACACACACGCTAAGCTGCACACACACACACACACACACACGCTAAGCTGCACACACACACTGACCTACACACAGACACACATGCTAACCTACACAGGCACACACAGGCTAACCTGCACACACACGCTAACCTGCACATGCTAACCTGCAAAAACACACGCTAACCTGCACACACACACAGGCTAACCTACACACACGCACACGCTAACCTATACACACACGCTAACCACACACACGCCAACGTGCACACACACACACACTAACCTGCACATGCACACACCCGCTAACCACACACACACTAACTTGCACACACACACCCGCTAACCTGCACACACATACACTAACCTGCATGCACACATGCTATGCTGCACAAACTCACATGCTAACCTACGCACACGCACATGCTATGCTGCACACACATGTGCACACTAACCTGCACACACGAGTGCGCACACGCTAAGCTGCACATACACTCGCACACACTATCCTACACACGCGTGCACGCTAAGCTGCTCACACACACGTGCACACCAACCTGCACACACATGCACACACTAACCTACACATGCACATGCTATGCTGCACACAAACACGCACACACTAACCTGCACACACTTGCACACGCTAAGCTGAACACACTTGCGCACACGCTAAGCTGCACACACACACGCAAACCTCTGCAGACATGCACGCTAACCTGCACACGTGCACACAAACCTACACATACACACACTAACCTACACATACACACACGCACATGCAAACCTGCACATGCACGCACATGCTAACCTGCACACACACACACACACACGCACATGCTAACCTACACACAGACACACACGCTAACCTGCAAACACACACGCTAACCTGCACACATACACACGCTAACCTGCAAACACACATGCTAACCTGCATACGCTAACCTGCACACGCTAACCTGCATACACACACGCTAACCTGCACATGCTAACCTGCAGACACACACACACACTAAGCTGCACACACGCTAATCTACACGCACGCGCTAAGTTGCACACAAACACGTGCGCACACAACCTGCACACGTGCACGCTAACCTGCGCACACACACGTGCACACTACCCTGCAAAAACACACATGCTAATCTACGCACACATGCTAAGCTGCACACGCAACCTGCACACGTGCACGCTAACCTGCACACGTGCACGCTAACCTGAACACACGTTAAGCTGCACACACACGTGCACACGCAACCTGCGCACACACGCGCATGCAAACCTGCACACACAGACACACTAACCTGCACAGCCACACATGCTAACCTGCACACGTGTACACACACGCTAACCTGCACATGCACACACTAAGCTGCACACACATGCATACACACACGCCAACCTGCACACACGCGCTAACCTGCACACAGATGAGCTAACCTGCACACGCTAACCTGCAGAGACACACGCACACGCTAAGCTGCACACACATGCATACACATGCTAACCTACACACGCGCCAACCTGCACATGCACACACCTGCTAACCTGCACACAACACACACTAACATGCACACACACACGCACACATGCTAAGCTGCACAAACTCACATATGCTAACCTGCACGCACACAAAGCTGCACACATGCACGTGCTAAGCTGCACACACACGCTAAGCTGCGCGCGCGCGCGCGCACACACACACACACACACACACACTATGCTGCACACATGCTAACCTACGCACACATGCTAAGCTGCACACACACGTGCACATGCAGCCTGCACACATGCTAACCTGCACACACACACATGCA